>NW_027453768.1:0-26027 GCF_964194025.1 Convolutriloba macropyga | reverse complement strand
TGTTGAAGTAAAGAAGGTCTGAACAGATATACGAAACGTCTGCGAAGATATTAATCAAATGTGTTGATGAAAGCTTATTTTCGTCTGCTCAAAAAGTACAATAATGTCACGCTAATCTGCGATTGAAAGACTTTATTTTGTTTATTAAGAAAATACGCGCAAAGTAAAATATATTTGAGAGCCAGAAACGCGCAGAACTAATTGAATCAACGAACATCAAATAGTTTTTTGTGCCGAACAGTGAAAAACTAAAACTGGTCACAATATTTTAAACATTATTGATACTGTGCTCTTTCGACTCGACTAACATTTCACTAACATTATACCATCTACGGTGTTCTGCTTTGAAAAAAGTGCTCACACCCCTCTTGTGAAAATTTATTTTATTCACTTTTCAAGGCCGCGCTGAGTTACACGTCGGTTTTGTTCAAAACCGAATTGTTTAAAAGATTTTAATGTGCTCGATATGTTTTCAAAATCTCTGAAGAGATATTCTGAGAATGTCATTGTCAAGTTTCCCCTCGCAGTTTCAAGTTTGCATTCTCTCGCTGGGTCATTCTGTTGTCTTATATTGAGTTCGTCAAATGTTGACAATTTCAGGTTAATCAAATTTTAAATTAAATGGCTAGCCAAATTTTTAATAGTTAGCTTAAGGTTTCACAGATATCGAAGAGATGGGATGCAAAGCTAATCATTTTTCTCTTTAAACAAAATTATTGTTTTTTCTCTATTGTCCTATAACCCATACTTGTTGAATCTGGTTCACTTCTCTTATCCACGGAAACTTTTTTTTCAAACTTGTTCAATATTCAAATGCAATCAACAAAATATAAAGAGAAAGAACCTGTAATTTTTTCATTCTCTCATAAATTTTTCTGTCTTCTTATTTCGTGTATTCAAAAGAAAATTAATCGTACATAAATTTAATACGTAAATTTTAAATTAACTCATTGCTCTGATTTTCGGGCATCTCAATAGTTGAGAAAAACTACAAGGTAAAGTTAAAAACATTATTCACTTTGATTTTGAAACACAATTAATTGCCCGGTTTTCTTCTTGGATTCTAACAAAACAATTCATTCTAACCTCATTTTAAATCTGAAGAACCACAAGAAAACAAAATAAATAAAATTTTTTAGTGACTTAGAATTAAAATTGTCGTTATATACCATAAATTAAACCGTCAGGTAAGATTAGAGAGAGTTGAGTGGTTGCGCCGTCATGACTGTGGCTCTGTTTTAACAATCAAATGGTAACCTTTCGTTTTTTTGGTCTATAAGGCGTATAGAAAAAAGGATCTTTTGCGTTTGTGCCCCCCCCCCCAGCTTAGTGGGTTCATATTATTTGCACCCCCCCCCCCAGACGCACGTGCCATATTTTTACATAATGATTTACCATGTAATGATACGTGCTCTGTAAATGGGGGGAGCAAAACGTACTGGGGGGGGGGGCACAAACGGAAAAGATCCAGAAAAAAAATAACGCTTGGGTGAAGATTAAGTTTCTAAATTCAAATCTGTCTCTTTGTAAGGATCCCGGATTGAGAAAAGTCAGCGCAATATCGTGTAAAGCTTTTTGCAGTGAAATTTTTGGAAAATAAGCCTTTTTCAGCGCATTTCTTAAATAGTGTTTGGAATTTAACTGTAACGCTTATTTCTTGAAAAAAATTGGACTTAAAAAAACGTTGAACGTAAGTAGACGTATAATTGATTGGCAACTAAAATTAGATCGTTATAAGCTATATCGTTTACAATAACCAGTTCCAATAAGTTTCTAATAAATCCAATAAAATTAAAATCTATAGGTAACATTGTTCTGTTCCGTTAGTATTTCAGAATTATAGACAGAATTATTTTTCCTAATAGTCTTTAGTAAATTAAAACTTTTGCTGAGCACTCTCGATTGCATCGCATATTTTCTCAGCTAGCATTGTACAAACTGGCAAGAATGGCGTACTGGGTGCGTCAGGTATGATTGAACTATCGATCACCCTCAAGTTTCCCACACCCCACACTCGTCCTTGGTTATCAGTGACAGCCATTGAGTCAGAGTAACTGCCCATCTTACACGTGCCTGAATAGTATCCGTGAGAGCCTGTGATTTCTCTCACAAAGTTCTCTAGCTGCTGTTCGGACCGAACTTCTGGTGATGGAAGAACTACAGTTTCTACATCATCGGCAAGAAATTGATGCTGAAAAACCTGACGGCAAACCTGAAAAGAAGCAAAAAAATAAACATATATTTTCTGTGAATTAGACCCTGATTTCTCCGTGAAGGAATAAAAATATTACATAAAAAAGTGGGGCTAACAATCACAATAAAAACACAAGCATGAAAAGTCGTTACTATCTAGTGCACGTATCATATAATGTTGTTTATTTTTAGAGTTTTCACCTCGTGGATTTTATTAACGAAAAATTTGCCTCCGTTTAGCACGCAATTCTAAAATTTCATTTCAATTGGAAATTTGAGCTTTCATTTCTGAAGTAATGACGTTGTATTTCTCGGTTCCAAAAAAACACTTCATTCCACAATTCGAAAAATGAACTTTGACATTGTATTTATCAACTCAAAATCGGAAAATTGACATTGTATTTATCAGCTCAAAAAACACGAACTTTTTTTGCCAAATGGAGAAATTGATATTCATTTCTCTATTTGAAAAAAAAATTTTTCATTATTAAATTCAAAAAATGAACCTTCACTTCACAGCTGCAAAGAAAACAACTTCTAATTGTCAATTTGAAAAATGAAATGTTGTTTCTCAACTTAAAAAATAAAAATTTGTTTCTCATGTGGAAATGTTAACTTTTGTTTCTCAATTGAAAAATTGATTTTTTTCTCTATTTATAAAAAAACAATTTTTTATCTGTGTGCAATTTCTTATGCAAGAGATTCGCAATTAATTTAAGCTTTGAATGTCAACACTGCTTTTCCGTCCACCTAAAAACCTTTGATTTGGCAAAAAATTGGTAGAGACAGCACAGCAAAATGAAACTTACGTATTAACTGGATTTGATCAAAATTATCGAGAAAAAAAGCGGTTGAAATAATCTATAATTGCGGAACTCGTTGTGGCCATGGCATTAACGGTATCATCAATATGGTTATGTGTTTACCGTTTTGTAAAATAAAGTTGTATTTAAACGCACATTATTTCGAACAAAAACCCAGTTTCAGAATATTTAACTTAATCAAAGTATTTTACGCATATGTGGGGCACTTTCTGTAACGGCTGCTCTCTCAATCGGTTGTGACGAAAAAACTTTACGAGGCATAAAATCGTTTCAACTGTTAAAAAACTTTCTTGATACCTTGTTTTTGCAGTTCACGTTTGTAACTGTATATTCCCTACATTTTTAAATTTGCTTTACAACTTCGACTAACGACTATTTGCTAATCTAAATTTCTTCAGTGTCGTATTCGGACTATATGACTACAAATCAAACAAGGCGGGAACTATTTGTGTATACTTGTTCAATCCAACAGGCAGGGAAACAAATCGAAGAAAGATACATGTCAAAGACCTGTATATGCAAAAGAACCTACAATTATGTTGGTTTTGCCCTTTGTACTCACGAGTTCGAATATCAGTTCGATCGTAAAAGTTGAATTGCGGCCCAAATAATTCGTATATACACGACAAAGTAACAAATAATATGCCGCTCAAGAATGATTTTCAATACAAGACCCAGTAAGAATTTACAGCTCAAAAATATTTTGAACTCAGGACAGAATAACATTTGTTACTGCTCAAGACAGTTTATTTTTTCAACATTTTGCTGATTTAGTGGAAATAACCGTTTGCTGTGCCTGTTTTAGATGAGTGTTGTTTTGTTGCCGTTGTTATTTCCCCTTTTTCGTTATCGTAATGGGACTATTACTATGACTAAAGAACAATTAAGAGTTTTCCCTGTCTCAGGTTTTATGCTGATGCATTTTTCTACGCATGCTGTGAAAGCTCAGCTTGAACACCTTCTCTAACTCTAATTGATTTTGAAGCCTAAATGATCTTGTGGGGGATCTTGTGAGGTTCGAATCAATTTGAGCGAAAAATTCAGCTAGCTTTTCAGCAGCACTGAAAATAAAAACAGAGTTCAATTTTCACGCTTTTTCGACGCTTAGATTGACGCCTAATTTTTTGCGCTTTGACCATTACAAAATTTACATTACACCGTTTCACTTCAGATCAATGTCATTTTGCAAACTTTTTATTATGATGCCTTCAACATCAGTGTCTTATAAATGCATTTTTTAATTCTCGAATAGTTTTGAATAGAATTGTGCCATCAAATTCATTGAAGGACGGAACGAAAAATACGAATAAATATGTTTGACAAACTTTGAACCAAGAAGAGAAGGGGCAAGTCTTGCAACATCATCCAGGCATTACGAACCATATCGGATGCATATCCAAAAAAATCAGTTTGCTTTGGTATTTGCGATGAGAAATAGAAAACAGAAAAAATTTTGAAATTTGGTGCTCGCAGTTGACCTTGATTGCTTTTAAAAACTATGACTACAGATTTCAGTACAGTCGGAAACATAATTATTCTATCAAAACATCTGCACGATAGGATATTTAAAAGTCCGAGGTCTGTGCAATAGTGCTCTATTAGTACTTTTTAGTGAACAAAAATTCTGAAAAAGCGCTGAGTTGCGCTGATAAAATCTGCACAAAGCCTCCAAATTTTTAAATGTAAGCTAAATATATTAACCAGCTTCGGGTATATTGTCCAGGTAAATTTTGTTCTTTTTTAAATACCTTTACACCCTCGATGGCATTCTGCACATCCCTATTATCACTCAGCATTCCATAGTCTACCAGAGGGTCGTCTTTTGGGTCACTGCTCTGGAGAATGACAGATCCCCTACTGTAGCACTGGGCAGTGGAGACTGCACGAGTATCCTGGAGTTTCCATGTGGTCTTTCTGGAATTTGTTAGCTCCTGGAAAGGGTGCACAAACGCCGTTCAAGAACATGAAGTTCACATTGGGTCTGCTCAGCTGAAAAATTGGGTCTTAACAATAAAAAGAATCATTATTTAACATTAAATATACAACTATCCGTTCTCTCATTTAGCTTATGCATATTATTACTACAATTGAGGACACCAGTCCTGGTCTCGGGTTATGATAAGAGCATGCTCGACCAAAACTATGAAAAAACCATGCTCGACATAAATAGTACATGAAAAAACTTTAGCTCGATTTAACTGGTCATCTCGACTTAAACTCGGCCCAAGTGTTTACTGATGGACTGTAGCTTGATCCCAATAAGGTCAAAAGTATAGTGCAGTGAATGCGATAAGTTTTGAGAAGACAAAAGTTGAACTATCAGAATTATAGGGAATGCTGAAGTTATAGGGATTTGGTAAGAATGACTGTTATAACGTAGATGGCTGGTACTTTTGAACTTTGAGTGACAGACAAAGAAAAAAATGGATATTAAAAGTTATTTGAACACACAAATTTATATTTTGAATATTAAAAAAAAATTATTAAGTTTTTTTGATGTGTTTATAATATTTAAATAGTGTTTATATACCTAAGAATTTTGCACCTAAAATTTTCCCTGTTCAACATCGAGAGTCCAGTGTTCTAATTCCACAAAATGCCAAAGAGCAGTTTTGACGAATTGGAAAACCAAACAGTCGATATAGACTCAACGAAGAGAACGAAACAAACTCAGAAAATCTCTTTTTCAAATCAAATCTGGGCAAGTATCTGGGCAACGTTTTTTGACCTGGACCGCTCTCTTAGCTGTGCAAATCTTGGAAATGAGAGCAGTTGCTTATACTGTAGCCAATATCATAACTACGTCGTTTCTTAATCCTGCTGTGCACAGAACTGAAATAAAGTTCAAAGAACAAGGCAAAATAATTACTGTTTACTTTTTCAATAATTATTGATTTTCTGCTCGGAGTTATTAGAGTTATTCTGCAAAATTGAAGCCGGCAACATCTTGGTTGTGATCACTAGTTACTTTTCGAGGTTGTCCTCTAATTTTTATTGTGAATGTTGCAAGATGATCAAGAATGTAGAAATTGTCAGCACAAACAACAGCGATTTTACAACACTCAAGGAATGCGAATTTGGGAAAATTTGAACTCCAATGTAAGTTAAGATTACAGGCTATGTTTTTATATGTGTTTTTAAATAGCCTTGTGAACTAAATTTACATTCAAAAATTTGAGAGGATTAAAGATATTAGCAGCGAATAAGCGTAAATGTAATTCACACGGGTAAAATGTAAGTCGGAGTACGCAAGTTTGCATGAAAAACAAGAGCGAAAAAACTTTATTGCGAAAAGTGATCACGGATTAGTGCAAGTTTAGTTCACAAGACTGTAAGTACTGTACTCAGCATTCCATAGAGCACCTTTTGAACCGTGTACACGGATGTTGTCAAGTAGAAAATAATGATGCATCTTTACATTCTTATGAGGCCAAAAATAAAAGCTTTACAAGAATGATAAAAAACCATTTTCCTACAATGGGTAAACCTATGTATCGAAAACTGTAACATATAAACGCAAATGAGAGAAGTAGAATCAAAATGGCAATTTAAGCGAATTAATTTAAGCTCGCTAAACCTCGTAAAAAGAGGCCAATAAATTCATTTTTTGCTTATACATCACAATAAATGCTTACTTTGAGCGGACTATGCAAATTTATTTTTCCTGAAATTTAATTTTCGATTACTTTTTTTTCTTAAAAACTAGAAAACAGACATAAGAGGTGACTGATCAAAAAATATTAAAAATTGACAACACGAACCTTATATTTATTTCCCAAATATTTGAGGAATCATATTCAATTTTTACCACACTGAAATTATTTCTTGTTATAATATGCAATATTTTCAAATTAAAGATTCAGTCAGGTATAATGAATATACCTAATCTGACGTGTTTGTTGAAAATTAAATATTAACTGGCGCCTGAAATCGATATCAAGATTTATCAGATGATTGAGGAAAAAAGTTGTTCCTAGCTCGCACAACACTGGCCATGGCAAAATTTTTCCTTGTTCTACAATGTGGTCCTCGTTTTTGACTCGTTCTAGGTTTGCCATTATCAGTAACTATTAAATCATGCAGCTAATTTTATTACTCAAGATAGTCAGAATTACTAATAACATCAAAACTTTTTTCGCTTTTACTTAGAAGCTTATTTTTAAGCGACCTCATCTATTTCCGAAAAATGCGTTATTGTGAACTAAGAAACTGACGGATATTTTTTTTCCTGAAATATTGTATATTTGATGCTCTAATGGGAACCATGCAACAAAAAAATTATGTTTGCCGGAGGTCTGAAAATGCAAACCTCGAATTCAAGATCTACAGACTTTTGTTGAGTAGCTCAGTTATGCTTAACGCTCTTGTTGGTGATATTGCGAATGAGATTGTCATTAGGTTGTTCATAATCAGACGCATCCAGCCAATAATCTGTCACGATCAGCAGTAAGATAGACTTTTGACTGTAGTCCTCAACCTACCGTTTAACTGCGCTTTATTAATATCATCTGACAGAAAGCTGAACACATCAAAAACTTATCATTGTTCCGACCCCTCTTGAGGGGGGAGGAACTATCTACTCAACTGGGTTTTTTTTGTTCAGTCAATTTTGGCCGATCGATATATTCATCGTAGAGAATTGAGACTGGTATCATTAGAAAGCTTGTCCTGCGTAGAATATGGAATTAAAAAGATTTTTTGATTTTCGTTTTTGACAGGGAGATATCGAGGTTTAAACTTTCGAGAAAAAAGAGTGAATTCCGTTGATTTCATTCACCTTTTTTCGGAATTTTTGACTAAAATTTCGCCAATTTCGATAAAATTTAATAAATTTTTTCATGAAAATGTTGATTTTACGTTTAAAAACAAAATACATTGTCGGCTGTTTTCATTGAATTTCATTTGAAGTTTCTTTAGTCCACTCTGACTAAATTTCCAGGAAGTGCACACCCAAACACCACTAACACAATCTTTGTAGACTGAAAAGGGGGCTAATTCCACTTCAACTCTGTAAATAAAACTTAGCCGTTTTTTGCTAACTTTATTCGATGATTATCGAAAAGGCAGCACTTACTTTTGATTTTTTAACAAACAAAATATCTATATCAATGACATTCCACAAATTAAATGTTCCTAATGGACAATCAACAATAGCAAGACTAGTTCTGTACCAATCCTGGACCGTTACAACCCAATAATAATTCGGATTGTCATCAGTCGGTTTTTTATATAAAAAAAAATCGATCTTTTTTGTATTAATTAAATAACAGAACCTCTCATATCAAAGCTCACTAGTGATAGGTCCCACTGGCTTCCTAATTAGCTTGAATTTGATTTATTTAGTTGATTGCTTGAAAGCTGATGGTCGTTTTGACTTTTAAAATATTTGATTTTTAAATAAAAAATGGCTTATTGAACTTTGCCTCCATTTTTCTCTTACTTTGATCATTTTGTAGCTTAGTGTCAGCAATCAATGAGTGCTCCTTCTTTCTGCTGAATTCAAATTTAATCTTTATTGCGGTTTTGAGCCTTAAGTTATAGTGTTCTGGCTTTGATACTACTAGATTTCTCATTTTTTTAAAATTTTTAGGTATTTGCCCATTTTTCATGTTTTCTAATTTTGTGAAATTATCACGTAGTTGTCAGTTCATATATCACGTTTATCGCGTTCAAATTAACGCAAAATTGATAATACTTAAATCTTCGAAGATATAGATTGTGGTTCTTTACCGCTTCGACAAGACTTTCTCGAAGAATTCAATTGAATTTTTTAATTTTGCCTTTAACTGTCGTTTTTACTTTGTCTTTTTAGTCGTATTTAATTTCCTTTACAACGACCCGGTTTGACTGAATTTTACTAGAAGAGTAGATGAGTCGACGTTCTGATATTAGAAGATAGATAGTGGCTTTCACGACTTTTAAAACAATTGTTTTCCAAAATGGAAAAAAAATTCAACTTCGCAATTTTGTTGCTTTTCTTGTCTGTTTGTTACCTGGTCTCGTTAAGTGAAAGATAAAAATGACATTATCTGTGTCAAGAGAAGGTGTCGAAAGGGATTGTTGTCTCAAAGTCTAATGTTTTTAAAGAATTAGTTATGATATTACTGGCTTCGACATGGGTTTTTCCACAAAAAAAAATCAAATTAATTTTTGATTTTTGTCATATTTGATGTTCTTTTTGTAGACGTAAGGCAAATTCTGGATAATTGCAGGTCTTAAGGGCTTCCTTTGGAAGAATGAACGAACCTATTCAACTTTTTCATTTTCTAAATAATGGCTTTCAAGTCTTTGGAAATAAACTTTTTTCGAAAGAAAAACAAGTATTACATAATTTTGCATTTTTTTTGTCTAATTGTCGCTTATGTTAATTAATGAGCGGCCACATAATACAAAATCGATGTTCGACGAAGGTGCTATCGAACATATTTTGGGGGCCAAAGTATGGCTTTACGGCTTCCAAAGATTTTTCTGGCAAGTTTTAATTGATTTTTAGTTGTCTATTTGTTGTTCTTTTTGTAACTGCATAAAAAATTGAATACCAAGAGTTCTTAATTCCCATCTATAAAAGCATTAGTAATTGTAAACCTATGGGATATTTTAGTTGATTCCTATTGGTTTTCATTACTTTGAAATTAATTGTTTCTTTGTTAAATTCAGCGAATTCTCCAACTTTAAAGTTTCTGTTCATTTTTGTCTAATTGTTATCAAGCTTTATTATGAACTGGTGAATAACCATTTTTTTCAATTACAAGTTATTTTGTTTATTTTCAGTTTTATCTGACGCTATTTTGACTTTGTTATTAAGTTTTGATTTTTAAAACGGACATAATTATTTTGATGTAATTAATGTTTGTTGTTGTTGTTTGATTTTGCTGTACGTCTTCGTTCGCTTTCTTAATTTCAGCATATCTCATCAATCTAATGCATCTTTTTTTACTCCACTGAGTTATTTGATTTGGAGGTTTTTTTTTCGTTCATACACCAGTTTTTTTGAAAAAATACTTGAATTTTTTTGTGTTTTTCTCTCTGTTCCTCATTTGGTAGACAATTATGCCAAAATTGTGGATGTGCGGGGTCGGAACCTTGTGTGCGATCGCACATTACTGAGCCGCCTTGTTGTTTTCCAGTTGCATCGAGCACGTCAAAAGTCAACTGTATAGTGCACGTAAATAACTTTTTAAGTGAAGTATATTAATTTCAGCAAATCTTAATTTGGTGCAATTACTTATTGAAAATTGAATAACTTGAGATGATAGCTTGAATTAAACTTTAAACATCTACTGATTCGACCTACTTGGCTATCTGTTTTGATTAGTGCTCCAACTTCGCATCCGAATGAAGTATGAGGTCCCGTGTGATTTCTGAACCAATCGCGTTGTGCCATTTCCTTCTTGTTGTTCGGATACATGCCATAGTAGTAATTGTCTGATTTGTTCACCGTTGCTATTGGGACTATGATTGGGGCCTGTAATAAAATACATTGGTTTTAATTTTATGCTTATAAAATTTTGTTTGTGGCGCAGGAAACGCTTAGAGCAATAACCAACCAATCAAACCAAGAATAAACTATCCTCAACAATGTTATCTCCAGAGAAGTACTTAAACAATATCCAGCAAATGGTGCATGAGCTGGTTGACCAGTAACTGCATCCTATCTTGAAAATAGGCTTGCTTCAGAATAATTTTACTAGCCTTAATTCGAAAAAAAAACAAAGTTGCCAAAAAATTAAATTATGCTTTGCTGCTGCCAGTTAGAACCCAAAATTGTCGTCTTGTTTTATTCAGTTCCAACCGTGCGTGGAATTGTTTCAAATTTGTGACTGAGACAAAAACTTTTCATAGGATAGATGAAATCGACTGTGGTAATTTCTAGTAATAGAAATTGCTAAGTGCTTACAAACAATTATTATTTTACTAGCCTTAGTTCGAAAAAAAAACAAAGTTGCCAAAAAATTAAATTGTGCTTTGGTGCTGCCAGTAAGAACCCAAAACTGTCATCTTGTTTTATTCAGTTCCAACCGTGCGTGGAATTGTTTAAAATTTGTGACTGAGACAAAAACTTTTAATAGGATAGATGAAATGGACTGTGGTAATTTCTAGTAATAGAAATTGCTAAGTGCTTACAAACAATTATTAGTTTAAAAAATGGGTATATATATATATATATATATATATTTATATAAAAATATATATAATACTATTACAGAAATAGTTTGTTTCGTAGCATTGGTAATCATAAAATATCACAGTGTGAAAAAATTTTTTTAAGTGTGATTTACCATTTTACAAAACAATAAGAACTAAGGCAGACCCAATGTGGGCTCCTTTTACAGCCTTAAAGTATAAAGAGCTAGGGCTACTTATTTCTGCGCGCGAAGTAGACTTACCTATATCTCTAAGGCTAACCGACTCTGTAAAACACTGAGAGTAAACTTCTATTATTACGGCGATTAAGAAGTATAGCACCGGAGTCAAAGGTATACACATGGTGTATCTAACTAAAATACTGACTATAGTTAGTTCAGTTCTCTCTATATAAAAGAGAATAGTGTCTTCTCAGTCTCTGATTGGATGAAGGTGCACATTCAGTATTTCCACTGCTACATCCATCCGGGGTTGTGAGTTCAAATCCGAATTTGTGAAGTGTAGCAGAAATACGTTGAATGTGTTATCCTCGTTGAAAGGTAGGGTGATGAATGTGAAGAGTGGTGTCCTCTCTGAATTAGGTTGTGGCTTGTGCCGTCGTCTGGAATCCCTGTCAGTGAAGTGGTGACTAGTGTCGTCAGTGAAGGGGTTCGTCTCGATTGTAGAACCAAAAAGGGTACCAGTTTCATGGTGTGCTGGCCAGTGACGTCTGTCCTGTTAAAAGTATGCCCAACTGCTCTCACTGTCTTGTAGTGAGGATTTGTTCCCAGTTGGAGGATCGCTTGTAGTCCGTAGTCTCTGTCTGGTTTGCACGAGGAGAGTTCTGTTTATCTCCTCCTGGTACAAGGTTTGAGCCAGTCGGATTTACCAGCTTACCTTCTGGTGGAAATCCATCATTTAGCTACTGTGTGAGCTACTTTCCCTATTAAATCTATTATTTAAATTTAATACCTTCTTTCGTAAGTCCCGATTGGGAGGAAGAAGAAAAGAACTGATCCTAATCTTCAGTCTTCTGGAAAAAGAAAAGAATATGGTCAACATATAATTTTTAGAAAGAAGAAGGTAAAGATAGGGAGAAAGTAAAAATAGAAGGAAGAGAAAAGAAACAGAGTTTCAGGTAAGTTTTGAGAGCAGTGAGTCTATTGGGTTTTTGTGGGACTGTGAGCCCAAGCTGTGGCCTACGTCCGATATTCGAACTCGAAGTCCGCAGCTCGATTGTCTGGATCACGGAAGAAGGCGAGCAATTCTGGATCACGTGCCAGACAAGCAGCGAGGGCACAAGGATGCAGATCAACGGTACAGTGGGGTTGTAACGCGAGGAGAAGATTGAAGATTTTTGTTTCTTCTTCTGATGGCTGCCGATTTTCTAGCTTATCCACCATCCAGTCCCTGTGGAGGAGGTTGAAAGTGTGGCCATAGGCACACCTCTACACACTGTAGATATTTGATCGGGACAAGGATGGGGCGATGAGTCTTGGCATAGAGTGGAGAGAAAATGAATTAATTTTTGATAGGATCAAAATTATGCAGGGTGCCTTCACAATAGTTGGGTTGAATGATGTAACTATAGTTTATGTAGTAGGGTGAAATCAGCTTTGTATTAGCGTACTGAAGACAAGAATTCATGTGGATAATAGGATGATTTTGTTAAAAGTGATGTTGCTCATATAAGTAGTTGTGCATCGTGTGAAGCATCTTCACTCGATTTGCTTTGTGGCTAGTGTTGTTTACATCTATCTGTGTGGGATGCAAAAAACAGGATTGCATGTAGAAAGGGTCGTATTTAGCATAAATTTTGTAGGGTGCAGTGTCGCGAGTGAAAAAAGTATTGAGGTAGTCGTTTGGGTGGTCTGCAAGTGTAAAGAAGTACTTAGACAGATGCCAAAATAGTTCCGTGAAGCGAGGTTTTAGAGGAAAGTGGAGACATTCGAGTGGCAGATCTTAATCACGTCCTACTTGAACATATTCGTTCTCCAACTGTCCAAGTGAACAGGAACTGGCTTTGGGCTTCAGTGTGTGTAGAGGCGGGATGGAGGACTAGTTGATCCTCTCTGGCACATGTATACCTTGGATTGTTTTAATGCCGAGGGGATTTATAAAATCTTGAAAATGGGAATTTGGTCCCTGTCCGGTGTGGGATTCCGTGTGTTGGTGCAAAAGGGTTCGGTCTCCCGCGAGAAGATGAGGGCTGTGGGCCTCGTGAAGGGCTCGCTGTGTGACGGGCAGGCGACTGTGAAGCCTGTATTGGTGAGGAACGAACTGGGTAGGCTTCGTGTTCTGTGGCTTGTGGACGTCTTCTAGGTGAGGGGTCAGTACACGATAATTGTCTGTCGACGTGGGTTGATTGTAGGGTGGTGGCTGGGGGAAGGGCGGTTGTGGCCTGAGAGGTGGTATAGTCGGGCCGTACCGCGGTGAGGGCACCGGTGGGCGTTGTGTGAGCGGTGTGGGCATTACTGGCGGTGGGTGGACCAGTGGCTGTGATCGTGGTCGTGATCCACGAATCCTACCAGAGTACGCCCAGTTAGGGACGACTGCTTCTGGTGCGGAGCGGCCAGACTGCTCCGCTGTGGCTATTTCATCAGGCCAAGAGGAAAAGCTCGTAGGCTGGGGTGGTGGTTGTGATACGGATACTGCTGTGTGTGTGCAGTAGAGAAGAGTAGAGTTGGCTGTGGCACCTGGCTGGTTCCCTGGAGAAGCAGCTCTTGTGACAAACTTTGCGGTCCTACAGGAACTGAGGGTGAGCTCGTGTCACTGTCTATAAATTGTCACTGTCTACATGAAGTTCACCGAGCTCGAGGAAGAGGCGGCGAGTGAAGGCAGTGGGTTCACCTGCGCATAATTGGCCGTGTCCGCAGACTGTGGCTGTGGGGAGGATTGCGGAATCGTGATCAGGGCTGGTGTTTGCATTTCGCAAACTGGCTCGGGTACTGTAGGTGCCAGTACCAATTCATTGAGGGGTGAGGGCAGAATTTCATCAACCGCCAGCATGATGAGGTCGTATGCCGTAGGGTTGACATTTCGGGGGATTGGTGAGCCTCCCTCCTGTTGAGTGGGAACTAGGGTGGAGTTACTAAATCAACAACAATATTAAAGGCGAGTGCTTGGAAGATTTAAAAAGAGTTCTTCTGGAATTTCCTGATAGTCAGAATCTTTTTCAATAGAGTCTCGTGAAAGATAATTTCCACGTGAGCGTTTACGCTTATTGGATTGAAAAGTGCGTAGGCGTAGAGATTGAAAATCTGGTTTCATTCGAGAGTCAATTGGTGTTTCATAGCATTAGTAAATGGAAGCTGGTAAAGTGGAAGTGTGTCGTTTATTTGAACTATTGTGTACAGGAGAAGAGAATTTCTTATTGAAGTTTTCAAACTTTTTGTGTAATAGATTGTGGAGAGTGTGGAGTGCAACTGTCAATTGGATGTCCACGTCGTTTTTTAGGTGATGGTGGTTTATATTGTGTAGAATCGGATTGTAGTACGTGGAATATTGTTTGTCAAAAAACTCTTGGGTCCTAAAAGTAATTTTAAATTATAGGTGTTAAATGCACTACAAAATAGGCCGATTAGGCACTGTAAAAGATTAAAAACAGTCCATATTATGACTATTTCTTTTAATACGTACCAAGGGTATCCTAAGATTCCTATGAGGGATTCTTTTAAATAGTTTCCATTAATCAATTCACGCCAATCAAGTCGGCGGAGGTTGAATTCTTTGCAGTTAATAAAGAGTTTGTTAAAGTAATCATTATATTCTCTTCGTAATTGTGAGAATTTAACTTGTAATTGTGCTTGTTTTGCAAGATCTGCAAAATTTACTGCTCATGCTACTTCAAATTTTTCTGCTGCGTCATAGACTAATAGGTTAAATTTCATCTTATCTATTGACTTAGTCCAGTCGTGTTGACTGTATATTGCAGAGTTGTTGCGCGGTAAAATCTGCGTGGGTGAAGCGGTTTTCAACTTCGTCAGGCGTGAAAGTTTTAACGAGGTTTAGCGCCTTTATTGGATAGGGTGTTAAGCAATATGTGTCATAGCCGTCTGCGTCGAGTGAGATTTGTTGATCAAAATTTTTGGATTTACATGGCATTTTAAAAGAACAGGGGAAAATCTTTCGCGTGACTTGGTCTACAAATTGTAATTTGTTTTGGTAATATATAGGAATACGTTCGAAGCATAGACTTTCTAATACATAAAGGGGTGATGAAACCACTTTACATTGAAAGACTGAAATTACATTTTGACTTTTAAGTGTAAAATTGTGATTCATATGCGATGACATATCCATCACGGATATTTGCTTTTTGTGTAAGGTGTTAAAGAGGGTAGTCCTTCAGGGGCTGTTACGCGTGTATCATTAAAATCGGGTGACGGTTTTCCCGAGACAAAATTGAAACCTTATTTGTATTGTTTAAAAATATCTTGACATTGAGTGGCATAATATGGGCGATCTTCATTACATTTATAGAGAAGTTTTGTGAGAACCCAAAAACGTCAAGTTCCAGATTCATCATAAAGGTGCTTTTGGAATCAACTGGAATACATATGTGGCATGTGTTTGTGACCAGAATTAGTTTCATTATTTTCAAGTGTTTCAATGAAGTATCTTTTCTGAAATTTAATCGTACGTGCGTGTGATCTTCCAACATCAAAAATACGGCAGTAGTTTTCGAATTCCCGAATGACTGTGGCTTTAATAGCGTGATTTGGAGGACAGTAGCTTCTTTCTAAATCGCACTTAATGCGAACTTTGCCATAGTACATGTATTCTGAGGCAACATCAAAGGTGAGAGTGATGTTAGTTAATTGAAGTGACCATCCTAGTGTATGGATGACATGATATTCGTGTTCTGGGTTTTTGCCGGGACAGTTAGCCCAGGGATTATCTTTGGCATTAGGAATCTAATTATGATCGCGTGGGTTATAGACCAGGCTTCCGTATTGGAAGGCAAAAGGTCTATAACGGTCAAGTCGAAAACGACGTTGTTTTTTCTCTATATTAGCTTGCCAGCGGGGGTCGTCTAGTACATCGAATTGTATCATTTAAGGGCGGTAGTGGTATTTATTTAAGAGAACAACGCGTGCAAGTTCTCTACGAGCTTCAATTTCAGCGGGAAAGAAAGGTCTTTCCATATTGTTAACATACCAATTATCGTGATCAAACCTAAAGCCTCTTTTGAGTGAGGTTTTGCGACAAAAATTGTCCTTGTCGCTAAGTTTAGCATGTATGACGTAAGCGCGTACTTGTAGTGTTCAAATTTGTAAAAAGATTTCTACTTGGTCGGGGAAGAATTTAAAATCGGCCGGCTTGATCTTACATTCGCGAATTTTATTGAGCGGGAGATATTGTTTTCTTATGATCAGTTGTTTGTTGTGTATATATTGTAAGTGGAAGTACACATAAGAGGTAGAAAGAATGTATTCTTCTGTGAGAGTGTTACATTCTTTTCGGCAGTTGAAATATTCATTTTGAGTGTCTTGATTTAGTTCTAAAAATAAATCAGTAATTTGTTGTTCGGGGTGTGTTTCCGCGGAGACATTTGATATGTCTGTATTTACAGTGTTTGGCTTACTGCTGTCTGACTGTTTTTGATCTAGCAATGAAATAATGTAATTCCTAATATTACGAAGTCAATTTCGTGAAAACGGTTATCGTGAGCGATTTCCGTCTCGATTATAGTGAGGTGATTGTGGTCTAGAATTATATTGGGTGTTAGTTTGAAGATTTGGTCTTGGGTATGGTGAACCGGTTCTACTTGGTGGTTTACAATTGCTGTTCGCATAATAGGGTTTTGAGTTATTTTCTGAAAATTTCTTCGGATTTCTGTGTCTTGAATGATTTCGGTAATCTCTGCTATTGCTGCGAGAGCGATGTGAAAATGGTATTGGTTTACCTGTCATATTATTCGATGTGACTTGTCTGTTGAGAAGGTTTTGATTACCTTTCATTGGCTGATTGAGAGTTTGTTTCTGGAAATAGGGTTTTTCAAGTGGCTTTATATACCGTTCAAGGCACGTAGAATTACTATGTCCTGAGCAAGAACACTTTTTGCAGAAATTTAGGAAGAGTGGTTTTCCTTTAAAATTAGGACCAGTTGAGTATTTGTGTCGTACTACATTTATCCCGTGAGCAGTGTCTTGTTCCATTGCGTTTATGTCATCTTCTGTTAGGTTATCTATCTCAAGGGAGGGATTATTAATTGAGGATGAAAGAATGGAATTTGTATTTAATTTAAAGCGCTCAATATGTTTTCTTGTATTTTCTTCCTGGTGTATTTTTTC
Source organism: Convolutriloba macropyga (assembly GCF_964194025.1). Classification (NCBI taxonomy): domain Eukaryota; kingdom Metazoa; phylum Xenacoelomorpha; order Acoela; family Convolutidae; genus Convolutriloba; species Convolutriloba macropyga. The sequence continues at coordinate 8,590 of NW_027453768.1, read as the reverse complement.
AACAAGTTTTGAAAATGGAAGTTGTGATTACAGTGCGGTTGATTTGCAATTTGCAATCTTTTTAAGTGCTATTCTAGCAAATTGTGGATCGAGTGCTTTGACCAGTGCATCATTCATTTGTGCTTTTCGCATTTCTGGGGCAGTGTTAACCTTTGCGTTTTGAGTCATTTGTTCTATTCTAAGTGCTAGCAATTTACTTTTCACCAGAAGCACGTGTTATGCTTTCTAGCAAAAATTTCGCTTGTGTTTGCGATTGTTGGTTATTAAATGTTTTCTGAAATTCACGGCAAAACGCTTGTCAATTCTTTTTAATATCTAGTGGAAGATGTGAATATCATTGTTGTACTGGTCTTATTAGGGCCGTCTGGATCAGGGCAATTCGTTTCAGAGCAAGATCCAGGCTTCATGAAATGGTGGATGACTCTCCTCCGGTCCTGCTGTCATTACCCTATTTACTGTGATAGCATTTAAAAAACCTTCTGTTGTATAAATAGGATCAGTACCATCAAATGGTCTTAAATACTGTTGCATTGGCACCGAGCCGCAAAGATAGGGATATATCATTAGTGAATTCCTACGGACTACAGGTGATGGCGTTTGTGTAGAGTTTGTGTGTAATACTTATTGTTGGGGAGTGATTTGAATTTTTTGATTAGTCCCTTGTGTAGGTTGGTTTGAATTATTAAGAATAATGGGTTCGGTATTAAAATGTACGGAATTTTGTCTGTGTAGATTTGGTAAAGGTGTGTTTATATTTGGTAATATTTGTATAGTTGTATTTAATGGATATGAATTTTGTGTCAATTCAGTCGAGTTCACAGGTTGTCTGTGTTGGTGATTATGTTAAACATGCGTGCTATCAGTTGTATTAGTAGTAGAATTATTATTAGTATTATTATTGTTGTCTTGGCTATTATTTTGATCATTGTCTTCAAGATCAATTAATGTGTTTACCGTATGTGACGAAAAGAGTGTTCCATCATCCAACAATGTTGAATTGAAATCTGTTTCAGTAGTTTCATTCATACGCTCTTCAAATTGTTGAGAATGGATTATTGTATCCATATTTTCAATGGGTGAAACTTCCAGAGAAATATTTGTGTTTTCTGGAATACTGGTACAAGTAAATGGTTGTGTTTCCGCATTATAGTTTCTAATTTCTATATTATGGTTGTTAATGGACAATTTTTGGATGCTTTCGGATGGTATTTCCGGAATATTTACAAAATTTTGTGGGAACCATTTTTGGTCATATATATATGGTGGAGTGTTTCTGGTAATTTAGTTATTATTCGTGGATTGGCTTCTGCTATTAGTTTTGTGGCTGGAAAGATGTGTCTTACCAGGCTCTTCAGAAATCTGTGTATATACCAAGATAGAAATGTGAGAGAATCAAAAATCTCTTCTTCCTTTAAGTCTGCATCTGTAACAGAGCTTATATATATATCTTTAGCAGATGAGTGAATCCTTCTATTTCCTGTCGAACGATTTTGTGTACGCTTTTTTTCGAGAGTGTGAAGCATTGGCATTAAGTGTAGGAGCAAGGCGTTCAAGAAATTCAAAAGAAGATTTTCTAAATATCCCTTCTCTATCCGAGGGTTGTTTTTCAGACCAGATTCCGTTAAGGAATTCAATTAGTGTGTCTGATAATGGATGAAATAGTGTATCGTATATTAACGAGATAAAATTGTTTGTGAGTGGATCACAAATGAAAAGAACTGAACCTTTTGTGAGTTGAGTTCCGTAAATTTCAACTAAATATGAAAAAAAGGCGGTTCGTGAAAACTGTGATGCCTTTTCTGGTAAAGAGAGGTGAGGTTGTTGTTTTATTGCAAAATAGTGATATTTGAGCTGTTTTGCTGTAATTAAGAGTATATTTAACTCAATCATAACTCTTTGTGTTAATAGTGTTTAACTTCAAAGGGTAGAATTTCGTTGATTAGACGCTTGTTTTGTTGTGTAAGAGCAACTAGTTGTAACTCGTCCGAGTGTGTCGGTACGTGAGAGGAGGGTTGATCAATGTGATGATCCATTTTGGTTATTTTTTTGATTAAATATTAATAGTTTTTGTTTTATTGGGGTTGTGTTCCCCGTTTTCTTAAATTTTAAGTTGATAAAAATTAAAAAGCTATGTAATCCAGATCTAAGTTTCTTTCTCAAAAGAGAAAAGGGTTTTTTGTGTGAGTTCTTTTTATTGTTAGAGTTTGTGAACGCACTGGTCGAGCCAGTTAAGGCAGACCCGATGTGGGCTTCTTTTACAGCCTTAAAATATAAAGAGCTAGGGCTACTTATTTCTGCGCGCGAAGTAGACTTACCTATATCTCTAAGACTAACCGACTCTGTAAAACACTGAGAGTAAACTTCTATTATTACGGCGATTAAGAAGTATAGCACCGGAGTCAAAGGTATACACATGGTGTATCTAACTAAAAGACTGACTATAGTTAGTTCAGTTCTCTCTATATAAAAGGGAATAGTGTCTTCTCAGTCTCTGATTGGTTGGAGGTATACATTCAGTATTTCCATTGCTACAGAACACAAAAACAAAAGAATTATTTTCTTATCCTTATGTTATCAACAACCACCACTCTTACTTAGAATACATATAACGTTCATGCCAAGAAGTTGCGCGCGGTTTGTTTTTACATTGTAGCGTGATGAATAGCAACAAGCTGGAACCATTCAAAATTCACTGGGAGCCGAAACAACACAGATCCAAAATTTACACGGTTTGAAATTAGAAGAAAACAGGAATCTAAAGAAAGTGCTCTGATTTTATGTTTCCGAAAATTAAGATCAATTTTTTGCTTTCATCATCATATTACCAGATACAATTAAATCAATTTTGTTTAGATTTCTGTATTTTTCCGTAAAAAAGTGAACTTTTCCATCGTTTTAAACAAATACGTAGCAGCAATTTGTACTACAATTCACTTATTAGTTTTGAAAAACAAATGACAAAGAGAAATTTTTGAGGAAAAAAAGAGAAACTGAGTCTCATTGTAGCGTGATGAATAGCAACAAGCTGGAACCATTCAAAATTCACTGGGAGCCGAAACAACACAGATCCAAAATTTACACGGTTTGAAATTAGAAGAAAACAGGAATCTAAGGAAAGTGCTCTGATTTTATGTTTTCGAAAATTAAGATCAATTTTTTGCTTTCATCATCATATTACCAGACACAATTAAATCAGTTTTGTTTAGATTTCTGTATTTTTTCCGTAAAAAAGTGAACTTTTCCATCGTTTTAAACAAATACGTAGCAGCAATTTGTACTACAATTAACTTATTAGTTTTGAAAAACAAATGACAAAGAGAAAATTTTGAGGAAAAAAAGAGAAACTGAGCCTCATTTATGTGAGAAATCAAAATTTAGAGATTTTTCCAGCAAATGGAACAGTTCCTCAAAAACTTTTCAATAACACAACTTTTCGCAAAAAGATGCAAATTCCCCAAAAATTTCGATCAGCCATAAAAGATCAAAATGTTTACTTGTTATAAGACCTAAATCTAAATAAATTTGGAGTATTTGAACAAAGAACATTCATAGTCTGGGCACACAAAATAGGATAGTAACAAAAACAAGTATTTCTCCAGGAAAAAAAATTGGAACGCTAAATGGAATTATAGGTGATTTTTCTTCGATTTTTTTAAAGAAACGTTTGGTTTAGCCACATTTTCAAGCAGCAGATGGTATTAATCTCAAAGAATTTCTATGTATCTCTCTTTGACAGAATGCTGCAGTCACGTTTAGTGATTGCAATTCGTTGGAATGCTGTCTTCCTACGAATGAAGGTCTCCAATGGAGTTTAGGGAAGTTGGTGCTCACCAAAAAGGTGGGAGGCGTGTGCTTTTTTACCTCACCCAATGAGAGGGGACCAAATACTTTGTTTTTATTTTAGTATCACCCAAAAGATGCAATCTAAGCAATGATATGTGGCTTCTCAGCTCGATTGCACAAAAACGAGGAAAGTTCAAAACAATGAGCCTGTAGTTATTGAAATGAACTGTTACCTAAAGAAGTAATTATAGAACTCGTAATTGGAGAAATTGATGTAATTAAAGAACTCTTCTTAAGCCAACTATGAGCGTAATAACTAAATAATCGACGAATAAGAGATTATTGTTATCACAAATAATCGGATTTCAATTGGATGGAATGAATTTCCTCGAAGGAAGAGCACTTAAAAACAGTGTTGCCATGTCATACAGTTCTATTATATGATTTGCCTCAAGATATACCGCTCCAACAAAACCGAAAACAAAAAATTGTTACCTGCAGATTCTTGCCAACACCAGGAAGATTGCGTCTGCTTTCAATTCCAAGTGCCTCTAACTCCTGTTTGGTTCCAATTCCTGAGAGTAGAAGAATTTTGGGTGAGAGCAGTGCACCGCAACTCAGTATGACTTCTTTCGTGGCACTCACTTGTCTCAATTCTTGTGTCTCAAGATCAAAGTATTCAACTCCTATGCATAAAAATATTAAAATCAATGGACAGATGAATCAACGCAGTGATGACATTAAAAATTTTGCAATTGTGATAAACCATTTCATGAAACCAGTCAAAACTATCAAATATTTTTAAAAAAGACGACATTTATGAAAGGTATATATGTAATTTTTTGAAGTATAGACATTTTGCGCTGTAATCTGTGCGTAAATTTGCAGAAAACTGATCTATTCTGTTTTGTCCCCCCAGTGTTTTATCTTATCATCTTTGTGTTATATCTTTGATTAATTCTTCTACCCATATTTGACCCATCCACTTACTAAAAATGGTCACTGAGGAAGCAGAAAACTCATAAGATTTATGTATATAGGTGATGCTAGAATTGCCGTTTAAAATAGGTCTAATTTCGATATTCATATCTCAATCAAGTTTATTAATAAAAATTACATTATAGACATATAATTACCTGTAGCGTATGACGTATCCACATTTACTTTAGCAACAGGGGTGTTACACAACACGTGAAGATTCTCTCTGGACAGTACTGGGTGCAGGTATCCCTGAGAGGGACTGTGTCTGACTCCCTTGTAAGTCTGGGATTCAAGCGGGGCGAATCCTTCCATCTGGCCGCTGTTCAAGTCTCTAAAAGTACGAACCAGTTTGTATGTACAAAAAAATATAAATATGGCATTTCCAATTTCGATAAATTCAGTGGCTCTTATAAATAATGTCAATATGAGCCTTAAGAAAACCTGCGGTGACAATTGCTTTAATGCAAAGTTAATATGAATGCAAAAATCATCCCTCTATGTGCAAGTAAAGATTTATGCGGCACTGGTTGAAAATCGTAAAATCAACGATCAATAAAACAACCACTATAAAATCAATCATTATCCAAATCAACATTATGTCGCATACGTACACGAAAAGGAGCAAAGTTTCTTGATTTTGTACGGGTTTTTCACGGATAATATTTTCAGGTATTGTCACATTTGTCCACGATTTGGTCAAATCGACCGATAAAAGCCAAATATATGCAAAAAATTTTTAGTATAATTGCATTTTACAGCTGTGCAACGATAAAATCTACGGGTTGGCAACTCAAGCCCAGCAGCAGAGGAGTGGCCGCAAATATCAACATTCTCACCTGAGCGCGGCGGCTAAATACTTAGCTAAATTGCTGGAGCCGTGAGAACTGAAACTTAGGTTTATTCATTTTTTTGTAATATATACAATTATGCGAAGTAGATGTTAAAAACCTGTAGAGCCTTTAGGAGTCGAAAACAATCGTTTCTCTCTCCCCACAATATTTGGGGTCATAACAAATAAAAAAGGAGCAATATTTTTTAGAATTGATTCAGCGTATAAAACAATAATCGATCACTCGCGTATAGTCAAAAAACAAAAATAATCGAAAAACATCAAATATCAATTGTTTGCACATTTTGTACCAATAATCAAAAAAATTAGATTGGTACTAAAACGCGATCTTCAATTTTTTAGGATAATTAGGAAAAAAACGCCTCAATTTTTTCAAATGTATAAATATCAATTTAACAACGTGTAGTAGAGACAATTGGGAAACATATTTGATGACTAAGTTTAAAAAAATGATAACGGACTACACACAAATAAAATTAGGGATCGTCTTTTTTCATTTAAACTCAATATTAGATTCTTTTTAAACCATTCTTTTTAATCAAGCTCATTTTCAGTTTCCGAAACTACACCGCAAAGAACAAGAAATAAAAAAAAATAAAATCTCCATTGATCTGTAATTCGCGGCTTAAAATTGGGCTTGAAAAAAAGCCGTTGTATTCTGCACTTAAACACAACATATGGTTCTTTCTTCATCTGATGCTTACTTGTTTCATATACATTCCGGAAGCATAATCAGGCAAATATGAAAAATTGAAGTACACTATGATGTAATTTGAGCAAGAAAGGCAACTGTTCAATGTCGCTTTTGCTCAAAAATTATTTGCTTTAGAAGCTTTTCTCACTCTGGTACAATTGGATTTTGATGCCAAAAAAGATGAGGTTAAATATAGCCAATTATTAACGTTTGTTTCATAATGCAATAAAAACAGATGGACGCAAAATATTTTGAGATGTGTAAACACTAAATGAGCCTCAGGTTTTTGACATTTCTGGAAATCACAAATTACCATAACTCTATAGATTTTAGAGAAATTATTTTTTGCAACAAAATATGGCATTTGTGTATAAACCAAAGAAAGAATTTCAACAATTATGTCCAAAAGCATCTGTAGGACAATTTAAAAAAACGTAATGTTTGAGCTTGAAAGCTATAGAGGTTTTTTACTAGAAGCAAAAAATTGAAAGTATAATAAAGGGTTTCTAGATTATAATCGTTTTTAAAAATGGTGTCGCGTGTATGTCTGTTTGTGTGTGTTTGTGTGTGTGTGTGTGTGTGTGTGTGTGTGTGTGTGTGTGTGTGTGTGTGTGTGTGGGTGTCGGTGTTGTGTACGTGTGTGTGTGTATGTGTGTGTATGTGTGATGTGTGTGTGGGTAATTATTTGGTTATTTGGTATAATTGTATAAAATTATGTCATTAAAATGCTCTTCTTTAATCATTATTTAACAATTTCGGTTAAATAATGTTATCGGTAGATAATTGAGTTGTTAAAAAATCAAAGTCAAAAACGGAAAACACAAAAAAAAACAAACCTGAAAATATTATCAAGCCAATGGATCCTTAATTTTGAATTGTAAAACAATTATTCGTGAGGATTTCCCAGGCATAATGCGTAGAAATATATGTAGCATTTAATAATTTGAGTTCTTCTAGATTTTACCATTGTTTGAAAATTCTGCAAATGTAAGATTGCTTAAACGGCATATATGACACTCTACACAATCCTATCATTTGTAAAATCTGCGAACAATCGTATTTTGTGAAAATTCTCATCAATGTTAACCAAAAAAAAACGCAAATTATTTAATGCGACATACATTTCTACACAATATGCCTAAAAAAATCAAATAATACAGCTAAAGAATTACAACTTTTAAACATAACCATTTTCTGATTGCGATTAATTATTACTAACTCAGTGACAGGGTATCCCATCTGCTCAGCCGCTTTAAGTACAGCTGATACAAAGTGACTCTTCTCTTTGGGTTTTGTGAGTTTCATGGGTCCACTAGTTCCTCTGATGTCCGTGTTGCACTTGAATGTACATCCCTCCACTCGTTTGAAGTAGGGAGCTACTTCACGCCAATTCCAGCCCTCAACTCCTGGAGAGCATTGATGCGTGAAAACGCTAGCATGTAATGATCGAAGAAACTGCTATTTAAGAGAACAAACTATGTGACTTGAACATTATTGTCACATCCATGATGAGGTCGTGGTTCAAAATTACTTTGATTCAGACTATCAATAAAGCACAGGGGCGAGTTTCGTTCAAAATTTTCACGCTCCAGGACAAGCTCTAAAATCGAGCAAGACATTGCTAATGACTGGTTATGAAAGAGCCAAAGTCTGATGGCAAGCTTAAAAAAAGAAAAAAAATATGTTCAATGGGCTTGTTTAAGCGTTACCTAAATCAACGCCAACCATGCTAACAATTGAAAAAAAAATTTTCTTGAAAATGTTTCACTGGTGCCCCATTTTACCAACTTGATCAAAATGAAAGTAGCAAAAATATAGAGTACTGCAACTTTTGTATACTGATGTTAATCTGAACCACACTACATTTTCAATTACTGGTGTGTTTTTATGAGCTTGCGGGAAAAGTTTTGTTGCTTCAAAAAACATTTTTAAAGGTTTGTTTATTCGTTTCTTGGAAAAAAACATTAGGAATTTAAGAAGTGCAAAAACCGAGCACAGCCGTTCTTGAGCCAGGCACAAAATTACCCGTATAATTCAAAGGGGCAAATACAAGAAAATCGTTCTGAGCCAAACAAACACGAATCAAAAAATTGAATACAACAAACTCCGATCATAACAAAATTTATAAAAAAGAGTTTAAACATGTGAAAATTATCAAATGTTTTAAATTGCTATAACGAGTCTGATCATGCATCATTTGGTCCCATTTGAGTTGGGAGTGGTGTGATCATATTAACTTAAAATAGGACATTGACCTTGTATGAACAGAGAGCTTAAATATA
>NW_027453767.1:0-40856 GCF_964194025.1 Convolutriloba macropyga | reverse complement strand
ATATATATATATATATATATATATATATATATATATATAATATATATATATATATATATATATATATATATATATATATATATATATATATATTATATATATATATATATATATATATATATATATATATATATATATATATATATTATATTTATATATATATATATATATATATATATATATATATATATATTATATACATATATATATATATATATATATATATGTATATATATACATATATCAATGCATATGCCTGACGAAAGTCAGATTCAGTTTCGATTACGCAAAAAGGAAGCACGGCAACCATGAAAGATTTTTTCTACACAACTTACTTTTACGCTAACTATTTTTTGATTCTGCTGGGGTACAACTGGTCTCTCTGTTTCTGTAACATCACAGATCTCAGAAGAGCTCGGCGGAACAACGGCCAAAATTGTCTGTGAAGACGATGGGAACATTTTTGACCGCATTTCAGACTCTTTTGCTTTGACCTCATCGTTTCCTCCTTGCATTACAAGCTTGTAATCTTTACGTTTGTCTCCAATTCTTAGGCTGACAATATCTCCTCTCTTAAGGAGAATTTTCTCAACAAAATTATCTGTTATCCAAAGCTTGGAACTTTCTGAGAGGAGTTGGACATCGTCATTGTTCATTGAAATGAAAAGCCAGAAAACTTGGCTAGACATAATACTCTAAGGAACTTATTTAGAACTTTTTAAGAGCAAAAATTTAACACATCATCAATCAGTAACTTCATTTAGTTGTGCTGGAAAGCAACACTTCTCTTAGCACTTATAAAAAAACAAAAATTACAATAAAGCTGAAGATTCCATTTGCTGAAGGTTCTGAAATTTAACTGCACAGGAAAGCAACACACTCTCCAGGCAGTTGTTTGAGGAACTCAACTGACGGAATGCAACACACTGTCCTAGCATTTTTAAAAGTATCAGTAACTACATTTAATTGTGCCGGAAAGCAACACACTCTCTTAGCACTTTTAAAAACATCAAAGATTACAATAAAACTGAGGATTCTATTTGCTGAAGGTTCTAACGTTTAACTGCACCGGAAAGCAACACACTCTCCAGGCAGTTATTTGAGAGATTCAACTGACGGAATGCAACACACTCTCCTAGCTCTTTTAAAAACATCAGTAATTACATGTAATTGTGCCGGAAAGCAACACACTCTCTTAGCACTTTTAAAAACATCAAAAATTACAATAAAGCTGAAGATTCCATTTGCTGAAGGTTCTAAAATTCAAATGCACAGGAAAGCAACACACTCTCCAGGCAGTTATTTGAGGAACTCAACAGACGGAATGCAACACACTGTCCTAGCATTTTTAAAAACATCAGTAACTACATCTAATTGTGCCGGAAAGCAACACACTCTCTTAGCACTTTTAAAAACATCAAAAATTACAATAAAGTTGAAGATTCTATTTGCTGAAGGTTTTAACGTTTAACTGCACGGGAAAGCAACACACTCTCCAGGCAGTTATTTGAGAGATTCAACTGACGGAATGCAACACTCTCCTAGCACTTTTAAAATTATCAGTAACTACATTTAATTGTGCCGGAAAGCAACACACTCTCTTAGCACTTTTAAAAACATCAAAAATTACAATAAAGTTGAAGATTCTATTTGCTGAAAGTTCTAAAGTTTAACTGCACAGGAAAGCAACAAACTCTCCTGGCAGTTATTTGAGGGATTCAACTGATGAGAATTGTAAAAGCGAACTGTTAAAATCAGATTAAATTCTGAAATAATTCACTAAACAAAACATGACAAATTATCAAATTGAAAGTCAAAAATGATTTTGAGCAGGCTTCTGTAACAATATACATCAAATTAAAACATCAAAAAATACATCAAAACAAGTCATGATAGCTCTAAGATCAATGAGAATCAAAACAAATAAGACTTTGCCCAAAATCAAAAACTGTATCAATCAATTGCGGAAGCTATTGTCGTCACCAAACTTTTTTTTTCGCAATTTTTTCATGCCACAAGCCTAGGTTTTCCTCCCGCGTAAAGTCAGATGAATCCCATCTTCCAGGAAATTTCTGTTCTTGTAGACTTGTCGATGCAAATTGAAAACTGACAGCTCTGAATTTACTAGTATATCATTGAAAGTCTTAATGTAAGAATGATTGGCTCTTGTTCTCCGTAATACTGTGCACACGACAACTCTTGGCTGATTTTCAAGTTTAGCGAAGGCATCCACCAGATCCTTTATTTGTGCCAATACTGACTCTGGCTCTTCTCCAGGTTCGTTATATCTCGAGAGATTGTTACCACCTAAGGAAAGAATTATCTTCCCGTAAGACTTCATGGTCGGTAGCAGGTCGTAGAAGTCATTCACAACGCCTCCTGATAACGAGAAGGTGGAACAACCATTTAAGCAAATGTTGTCCACGATTGAATTGCCAACTAGTGCAGTTTCGACGGCAACTTCATTTACAAAATTTGTGTAAAGGAACTCTCTACTCTTCCCCCTGACGGTCGCTTTCTTGATACGCCCTTGTAACTGCTGAGCCGAGAAAGCTTCTTTAAACCTCTTTTGTTGCGCAACATCAGGGTTACTAGCAAAGGGTTCGCCAATTCTTTTTGGGTTCATGATTTAAGCTAGAAAAAAAGAAATCCGTAAAAGTAGCCCAACAAGCGAGTCGAAAATGTTTGTAATACTTGTATACATAAACAGAAACATAAATTAACCCCTAAATAGTAGTTCCCCTGACACCCGGGGCTGGGTGGTCCCACTTCGACCCGTGGTGGGTGGTCCCAGTTCACACTTGGTGGCGCCCCTGATACCCGGGGATGGGTGCACTTACAATTTAGATAGTACTGGGAGTTTGGGATATTAATTTGGTTCACTTTGGACAACTCTTTGGCCCGATGAAAAAGACCTATTTTTAAAATTCGCTGATCGCGAAATTTGCAAGTTTCCGTATGGAAAACTAATTTTTTTCCTAGACAAGCTACAGAAAAAATTCTTCTCTTTCTACACTCTACCTACACAGGTGATACTCCCTGACAAGTTTAGTTTGATTTCGATAACTCTATGACTCAATCAAAAAGAACTATACTTAAAATTCGTTATTCGCGAAGTTCAAAAAGTTCCGTTTCAAATGCGTTTGAAATCGGCTATGATTTCCTAAGTACTTGAAAGAAACTAATCATGGTATATATAGTTTTAAAGTCCGTTTCAAGTGCAATCTAATTAGCTATGTCTCGTTTTGATTGGTACAGTATTTCAGAAGTTATTAACGATTTTCGACCCCAAACCTCCGGAAATGACCACATGCTCACAGCTCGATCTTTAATTTTTTTATCAGAGTGTTTATATTAAAAACCGATTATTATGAGTTACAATATCATCGTATCAAACTTCTAAGGCTATGATGAACGATTTTGGTTTGCTCTTCGGGAAACTATAACCGAATGAGCGTTTGGTACCAATTGAAAAAAGGGAATAGTGAAAATGGCAAATTCTTTCATGGGGTCAAAAAGTTGTTCAAATTGATCCAAACTTGACATAGAGTATCCCCTGCAAATGTGGAGTGTAACACAAAAAGAATTTTTGCTATAGCTTGCCTAGGAAAAAAGTTAGTTTTTCATACGGAAATTTGCGAATTTCGCGAATAACGAATTTTAAAAATAGGTCTTTTTCATCGGGTCAAGGAGTTGTCCAAAGTGAACCAAACTGATATCCCAAACACCCAGTACTATCTAAATTGTAATGCAAAAAGAATGGTCTGCCTTACGTTCTTGGAAAAAAGTCCGTATTTCAATCGGAAATATCGACTTATTCGCTCATTATTCGCTTATTCTATTTTCAAAAATATAGAAACTTTATTGGGTCAAGGAGTTGTTCAAATCAGACCAATCTTGGTATGGAGTATCACCAGTGCAGTTAGAGTATAAAACGAAAAAAATTATTGGTATAGCTTGTGTAGGAAAAAAATTAGCTTATCATACGGAAATTTCCAACTATTTCGAATAATTTGCAATTATTGAATTTTAAAAATATGTCTTTTTCATGGAGTCAAGGAGTAGTCCAAATCAAACCAAACTGGGTATGGAGTATACCGTGAGTACCTAGATTGTAAAACAAAAAGAATTTTTGGTACAGCTTGCCTAGGAAAAAAGTTGGGTTTCCATACGGAAGTTTGCGATTATTTCCATGGAAATAATCGCAAATTTCCGTATGAAAAACTAATTTTTTTTCGTACGCAAGCTATACCAAAAACTCTTTTTGTTTTAGACTCTAGGCACACAGGGGATACTCCATACGGAGTTTGGTTTGATTTGGACAACTCCTTGACCCCATGAAAAGACCTATTTTTAAAATTCAATAATTGCAGGTTATTCGAAATAATTGGAAATTTCCGTATGAAAAGCTAACTTTTTTCCTACGCAAGCTATACCAAAAATTCTTTTCGTTTTATACTCTAACAGCACTGGTGATACTCCATACCAAGTTTGGTCTGATTTGAACAGTTCCTTGATCCAATAAAGTTTCTATATTTTTGAAAATAGAATAAGCGAATAATGAGCGAATAAGTCGATATTTCCGATTGAAATACGAACTTTTTTTCACGGAACGTTAGGCGGACCATTCTTTTTGCATTACAATTTAGATAGTATTGGGAGTTTGGGATATCAGTTTGGTTCACTTTGGACAACTCCTTGACCCGATGAAAAAGACCTATTTTTAAAATTCGTTATTCGCGAAATTCGCAAATTTCCGTATGAAATACTAACTTTTTTCCTAGGCAAGTTATAGCAAAAATTCTTTTTGTGGTACACTCCACATACACAGGGGATACTCTATGCCAAGTTTGGCTCAATTTGAACAACTTTTTGACCCCATGAAAGAAATTGCCCTTTTCACTATGCCCTTTTTTCAATTGGTACCAAACGCTCATTCGTTTATAGTTTCCCGAAGAGCACACCAAAAACGTTCATCATAGTCTGAAAAGTTTGATACGATGATATTATAACTCATATTAATCGATTTTTAACATAAACACTCTGATTAAAAACAAAATTAAAGATCGAGCTAGTTTCCTTAAAAAACTTAGGAAATCGAAGCCGATGAGCATTCAGCCACTAAGCTCATTTTTCAAATGGTACCAAACGCTCGTTCGGTTATAGTTTCCCGAAGGGTGCATCAAAAGCATTCGCCATAGTCTTAAAAGTTTGGTGCGATGATATGGCAACTCATATTAACCGGTTATTAACATAAACACTCTGATTAAAAGAAATTAAAGCTCGAGCTGTGAGCATGTGGTCATTTCCGGAGGTTTGGGGTCAAAAATCGTTAATAACTTCTGAAATACTGTACCAATCAAAACGCGAAATAGCTCATTAGATTGCACTTAAAACGGGCTTTAAAACTATATATACCATGATTAGTTTCCTTCAAGAACTTAGGAAATCAAAGCCGATGAGCATTCAGTTACTAAGACCATTTTTTCAAGGAGTCATGTGGTCAATCTCTAATTTAAACGCTATACTTCAACAAGAAACTTACATTGAGCAATCCGGGCACGTTCCAGATGTTCCCAGGAAACTTTGTAAACAATTTAAAATCAAACAGCAATCTGAAAGAAGAAAAATGTTGTCTGTCAAATTAGTGTTTCTCTCCTCAGGAGTTCAAACTGGGGCCAAGTTTCCTGGCCAATTTCTCAAAAACCGCTGAACAAAAACAAACGCCCTTGGTAGATTTTGGAGCACTGCTTGAGATACGCATCATATTAAAAAATGAGCCCAATCGGTTAACTCTTCTAGGAGTTATAGCAAAATAACGGTACCGTACCAAATAACCGGAGAGGAGAGATACAATACGTTCAGAGCTAAAATTGAACACCTAAACCACAGAAAATGATACATAAAGTATATATATTCGGAATCTGCGTTAAACGGGCTTTTCAAAACAGTATAATTTACAACAGAAGTGATGAAATTATAAGTGACCGGACCCGGACCAAGTCCTGTCAAACGCTTCTAGAGGTAAAATCAAGGGCAAGTTTACTGGTCAATTTCTCTAAAACGGCGGAACAAAAAAAAACCCCTTTAACACAGTTTGTAGAACTGCTCGAGATACGCATCATATCAAAAAATGAGCCCAATCGGTACATTCTTCGAGGAGTTATAGCAATTATAAGGTACGGTACCAAATGACGAAAAAAGCATGGCGACCTGACTTCAGAGCCAAATTTGGCCATCTCAATTCCGTAAAACGCTATGGAAAATATATATGGGGATACTCCCCACTAACTGAGGATTCTAAAACACTAACATTTTTCCCGCAAATCAACTGTTTTGTGGTACCGAAAATTTGGGTCACCCAGAACATCCCAAAAATTCGACCTATTTCAAATTTGAACATTAATAACTTCTTGATTAGGCCGATTTGGGAAACCAACCAAGTACTGCAACCAAGAAGGGTTCAGTACTAACAAAATGCGACCACTCCCGTTTAATTTGGTCCAGTACTTTAGAAGATATTAACAAAATACTGTTCTGTACCCCATTTTTTGGGCTAAAATCGAAGCCCAAGATCTCCGGAACCGACGCAAAACAACGTAAAACAGCGTTCCCGCCGTATTTGTGGGTGTAACTCTGGTCCTCTTCCACGTTCTAGGTCACGGCAAACCTTCATGGTGAGGTGGGAAAAAATTTCCCACCTCACCATGAAGGTTATGATGTCTTGTGTGTTTTGACATAAAACAACATCCACAGAAATTTGATGAATTCGTGAAAAAAGAAAAATTGTTGAATTAACCCCATTAATTGATACAATTAGCTTTGACAACTTAAATATTGTCTAGAAAACACAAAACGCACGCCGAAAAACTTGTTAAATTGCACAAAACACAACTCAGGCATAAAATTTAAGAAAAGATTTGTTTTTCCGCATTCATCATTAAATAACAGTTCTCAAGAATATTTCCAGGACTGTGACTAGCCATTCCAAAGAAGCACGTCTTAAAGCAACAGATTATGCCATTATTCACTTGTTTTGGTCATAAATTGAATGAGAAATTCGGAAAAGTTTAAAAAATTAAGCTCCTTTCTCAATATGATAAAACAAGTTCTTTCCTCCGCAAATGCAGATTTTGCTTGGATATCTGTTGAAAATATTCTTACTTACCACATCTGAGGTCTTTTTTTCCGGCAAATCCCAATGGAGAGGTGGGAAACAACTTGGAAGTTGTTTCCCACTTCGCAATTAAGGTTATGATGTTTTGTGGTTTTGACATAAAACGACATCCAGCGAAATTTGACGTAAATCGTGAAAGAAAAAATGTCGAATTAACAACAAAAATTGATAATTTAGCTTCAAGGTTTTGAATGGCATTAGAGAGGCACAAAAATAGCTTCTAAAAAGCAGTTTGGTTGCTTAAAACACAACTCAGTCATTAAAATTTAAGAAAAGATAAAATTTTCAGCATTCAATCTTGAATAATTTTCCGACAAATAATTTTCACGACTTAAACAAACAATTTCATTGAATACTGGCTTGCGTGAGAAAAATGCGCTGTTAGTCACTAAATTTATTTCCCAATTGAAAACAAGTGAAAATTTGCGAAACATTCAGATCATGTTTATTTGCGATCAATTAAATTTTTAGTGATTAATTGAAGAATTTGCCTAAACGTACCTCACAAATGTTTTAATTCAACCGTTCACCATTGTCTTAAAAAATTTTAACAATGATATTGTGACTCATGTTAACCGTTTATCAACACAAACAATCTGATTAAAGAAAAATTAAAGATCAAGCAGTGAGCGTGTGGTCATTTTCGGAGAATTGGGGTTGAAAATAGTTAATAAATTATAAAATACTGAACCAATCAAAACGAAACATAGCTCATTAGATTGCGCGGAAAACGAGCTTCAAAGCTATATATACATTGAATGGTTTCACTAAAGTACTTTGGAAATAAAAACCTATGAGCATTGAACCACGATGCTCTTTTTTCAATTGGTACCAAACGCTCGTTCGGTTATAATTTCCCGAAGGGTGCATCACAAGCATTCACCACAGTCTTAAGAGTTTTTTGCAATAATATCGCGAGTCATATTAACTGGTTAACAACAATAACACTCTGATTAAAGAAAAATTAAAGATCGAGCAGTGAGCATGTGGCCATTTTCGGAGGTTTGGGGGTGAAAATCGTTAATAACTTTTCAAATACTAAACCAATTAAGACAAGAAACAGCTCATTAGAATGAACGTAAAACGGGCATTAAAAGCATGTTCACCATAACTTGATTATGTTAAGTACTTAGGAAATCAAAGCCACCGAGCATTCAGTTACCATGCCCTCTTTTCAATAAGTGCGAATTGCTCTTTCGGTCACAGTTTCCCGAAGAGCACACCAAAAACGTTCAACATAGCCTTAAAAGTTTTGGTACGAATAAATTGTAACTCGTAATAACCGGTTACTAACATAATCATTCTGATTTTTGTAAAGCGTTGAAATTATTCTACGGATGTGCTAAAATAGCGGTAAAACTTTGTAAGAAATGCGCTGAAGTTATATTGTTTTTACGGTTCCTTAAAAACGCAAAAACTTTTTTGCGGATGTGCTGAATTGGCGCTAAAATTTTGTACAAAATGCGTTGAAAAGAATGCCGAAACTTTGACTAGAACTGTACTCAAAAGGCGCTGATGTTATGTAAGAAATTGAACTGAAGATGCGTTGGAATTTAAAATTTTCTGCAATCAATGCACTTCTTAAAAAAAACGCGCTGAAACGACGCTGACATCTGATTCAATAGACTACAAGTTAACAAAAAATTGAGGCATAATTCAAAAGTTCCACAAAAGTTTCCACAAACTGCATTGAAGCCAAAAAAACCTTTCCGCTAACATTAAGTTATAAATTGTTAAGACATCATTTGCCATTAACTGTGGTCTGTCAATATATGAGTTTTGAAGTCTTTCTGCTCTGCAAATAACACAAAACACACAAGGTCAAACTTCCCTAAAAAACAACGCACCATTACAATTCGAATAATGTTTAAACAATAAAAATCAACAAATATAATAAAAATGGCCTTAATTTTGTAGCTGCTCCTTAAAAACCAAAGTTTCTCAAACTATCCAAACTAAATGATATTTTTTTTCGGAAACTTGTCAAGTTGTATTAAAGAAAAACCAATATGTATCAAGTAATGTTCCAATTTCGATCATCGCTACGGATACAACAACAACAACAACAACAACAACAACAACAACAACAACAACAACTACTACTACTAACACTACAACTACTACTACTACTACTACTACTACTACTACTACTACTACTACTACTACTACTACTACTACTACTACTACATTTTTGTGTGTATATGGTGTGTGTGCTGTGTTTGTGTGTGTTTGTGTTTCTGTGTGTGCCTGTGTGTATATGTGAGCGCGCGTGTGCGTGTGTGCATGTGTGTGCGTCTATGTGTGTGTGTTTGTGTCTGTGAGTGCGTGTGTGTGGTTCCTTTGTGTAAGTGTGTGTAAGTGTGCATGTGTGTGCGTCTGTGTGTGCGTCTGTGTGTGCGTGTGCGTACGTGTGTGTGTGTGTGTGTGTGTGTGTGTGTGCGTGCGTGTGCGTACGTGTGTGTGTGTGTGTGTGTGTGTGTGTGTGTGTGTGTGTAAGTGTGCATGTGTGTGCGTCTGTGTGTGCGTCTGTGTGTGCGTGTGCGTTTGTGTGTGTGTGTGTGTGCGTGCGTGTGCGTACGTGTGTGTGTGTGTGTGTGTGTGTGTGTGTGTGTGTGTGTGTGTGTGTGTGTGTGGGTGAATTATTTATGTGTGTGTGGTGTGTCATGCGTGTCTGCGTGTCCAAGTGTGTTAATAATTCTGTTAGTGTCTGGTCTATTGACTGACTGTCGCGCAGTTTCGCACTGTCTGGTTTGTCGAACCACTGTCGAACAATTTCTGATTGTTCGCGCTATTTCGCACAATTTCGCACAATTTCCCGGAGTTTCGATTCATACTCCAATTATTGTCTGGACTGTCGAGTCATGGGTGTTTTGTGTCTGGATCGTCTGGTTCATACTTCCACGACCTCAACCCGGGAAACACAAGAAAGTCAAGCATTTCAAAATAGAGCGATGACGTCAGATGATCTAGATCAAGCAGTCTTGCCTTTTCGCTTTTTTCTGCACCAAGTATCCACTTGATGGCCAGTTTTTGCACTCTCTCAAACTTCTCCATGCTCGCCTAATGGACAAAGAGGATGGTTGAGACACATGGGTTTCAATCGGTTCCACATAGCAGATTTAAGCGTTGAGTATACTCATGATGCTGCAGCTCATCGTGACGCTCGGATTAATCCGGAAAAATGCTTTCATTGCTTCGGTGAGTCTTCTCGACAGAATTTTGCTCCAATTGAGGCTCGTTGTGACATTTAGACCTAAATCTAGAGAAGATCTTGTCTTTCTTCAAGGTTTCTCCCGATTATTTGGCTTCCATATTTCCTTTCAGAATAATGCTGACAGACGTTTTTTCGGAAAAATATTGTTGGTATTTGTTGTATTTTCAAGGATATGATTGTCAGTGATAAAGACACTGAAGCTGTCTGCAAAACCTTAGGAGTTTAGTCCAGGAAGCGCCTCCGCAAGTTTGTTCATGAACAGTAGAAGGAACAAAGAACATTTGGTGCTGGACAATATTCTCTAGCAGTGTAGCCGCTTGCTTGAATCTATACAATTTGTTTGCAGTCTGTTGGATATAAATAGATAATAGACAGGAGTTTGCCACCATCTCTAAATGAAACGAACTTTTGGATCAAGATTTAATGCCATAATGTGTCAAAGGTTTTCGCAAAGTGATTATACAGAACCGATATAGTTTCTCAGGTCTTGATTGTGTAGTTAATTCCTTTTTCACAACAGACCAGTAGTTGTATTGTTGCTGAACGTCTTCGAGCATTAGAGATCACGTTGAAAAAATTCTATATATTGCCGTGGAGCAGCAACATATCAGACTAAGAGGTCGGTATAGCGTCTAACTTCATCTGGGCTGCTTACCTTGAATATGGTATGACTTGAGTTAATTACCAAGCCTTCTGATACGATCATTTGCTGAGTCATTTTTGAAAAATTAGGTTTAGCGACATCTTTGGGGTTGGATGACATTGATTTAGAACCAAATTTCCATTTTGTCATGGCCCAAGGACCTGACAGTTTCAAAAAACTCATTGAAAAGTGCACATTCTTGGACGATTTGTTTTCTCAATTTGTTTTTGCAGTGGTAGGCCTTGTTGGTGTCAGTCGTATGCGCTATAGATATTTTCGAAATTTGCTAAAACATCTGCCTTCAAAAACTAATTTTTCAAATTTAGAGAGATATTCTAATGATCTAAAAAACTCTCTTTCCAAATTTCTCTTTTCATTTTTTTTGAAAATCTTTTAATAACAGCATAATAACTTCATCAGTTTAATTTGAAACATAAGCGACTAACGTCGGTCGAATTGCTCTCAAACAACCAGCGAGCGGCTGGCTTCGTCAGTATCTGGCTACTGTTTAGTGAGGTTATCTTTACCTTGATTCAAGGAGCGTGAGGTTAGGGTAATAGACGATGACCTCAAGCTAAATAACAGCCGCTGAAATGCGGCATCAACAAAAGAGTTAAGTAGAGAGAGAGAGAGAGTGCGAGAGAAAACGTGAGGGAGAAAAAGAAGGAAAGCAACGCCAACCAACAAAGAGAGAGAGAGAGAGAACTAGAAATTTTTTATCGGTGATGAGATTCGACACTACAACTTCAAGTTTTCTAGCCGTGTTAGTAACTAAATCATATCAAAAAAAATGAAAGTGCAAAATTCAGAAGAAAAGTTTCCACGTATCGCAGTGACAAAAAAGTTCAAAAACTTTTTTCGACTCCGGATTTAAGCCATGTACCACATCTGCAAGACTTAAAAAGCTTCGTTGGATAATGACCGTTAAACTCTGAAAAGGACAAACATATTCAAAAATTTTAAAAACAACAGCAAAATTTAACAAAATCTTGCAAAAATTCGTGATATTTTTATCTTCAGAACACCATTCTTTTGTCTCAATAGACTATCCATTATGCCTATTTCATTATGCCAAAATTTTTTCTTTAAATTTTATCGAAAAAATTGCTAAAATTCGAAATATTAACGTAATGATAATCATTCTATTAACTAAAGAAACTAAGCAGAAGTTTACTATCAAAACTCAAAAGAGGTCCCCTTTGAACGAAGAAGTAGAAATAAAAAAATATACAAAAAATCTTGAAAAAACTTCATAAGATTTTTAAAAAATTGCTTTAATTCGTGATTTTAATATCTCGAAAAACAAAACATTGAATCCAGAAACTATCTAGTAACCTATTACCCAAGCCTACAGTAGGTTTCTTGCTTCTTGAGGCTGGAAAAAACCAAAAAAATTAACAATTTCAAAAAACATGAAAATGGCACAAAGTTTTTCGAAAAATGCTAAAACTAGTGATGTTAAAATCTTTAAAAAAAACTCCATTGCATCTAAAAACTATACAGTAACTTATTATCAAACAATAGAGGAGTTTCCTGGGTTCTTGAGTCTAGATAAACCTATGAAATGACAAAAACTTTCAAAAAAGCATGAAAAAAATTGCAAGTTTATAAGAAAACAATCGATAAAATTTGTGATATTAAAAAGTTGAAAACTATTCTATGGCCAGTTAAATAATTTCAGTAATGTATCCTCAAGGCCTACAGGAGGTTTTCTGCTTCCTGGGCTGAAAAAGTTCGATAATGACAAAAAAAATTTGAAAACTTTAAAAAAAATCAAGTTTTATCAAACAACTGCTAAAATTCGTGGTGTTTAAACATTGAAAACATTTCCATTATCATTAGAAAATATGCAGTAACCTATTATCAAACTCTTAAGGAGGTTTTTTGAACCCTGAGGCTGAAAATACTTGAATAATGACAACAAATGTTAATACAGCAACCTATTAACAAACCCTAGAGGAGGCTCCTTAGAAAACGACAAAAATTATTCAAAAACTTTGGAAAAATTTGCAAGTTTTTTCAAAAAATGCAAAAATTCGCGATGTTGAAATGTTGAAACCATTCTATCAACACTAGAAACTATGCAGTAACCTATTATCAATTCCTAGAGCGGGTTTCTTGACATATAGGGCTGTTAAAACTCAAAAATTGACAAAATTTATCAAAAAGTTTGAAAAGAATTGTGAAAATTGGTGTAAATTTGCGTGTTTTTAGCGAGCGGTTGTTCCTCAGTAGTAGGGGGGTTTGGGGTGCACCTGGGGGCTGATGGGGAGGGAGGGGGGTTGGACAGCAGAGGGGTGGGGGCAACAGCGCTGTGGGGGGTGGGGGCAGTAGTGGGGGTGTCAACAGTGGGAGTGTCTTCAAGCTCTAAGAACCGCCCTTCACTTCACAAGTATAAGTCTCCAAAGCAGTTTGAGCTGAAACAGATCGGAAAAACTCTAAGAGCACTCATATTCGCTGGGCGCTAACTGTTTATCCCGTTTTTGAGGACAAAAAGTCAAAAGCGTCAGACGAAAAATCGGTCTAGCGAAAAATCGCATAAAAAAAGACCGACAGGACTAATATAATTGCTGCAAACTTCGTTTGAGAGCAATTAATAATTGATGATTTTTTGCCGTCTTTGTAGATTGGAATCATGTGTACTTCCAGCAATTTTTGAACTTGACCTTATAGATAAAATTACTGAGGAAGAGGCGCAGGTATTTGCTTAGTGTTTTTTAAATTTTGCCGTATGATTTGTCCATCTGCAATGTTAACAATCGGGTTTACCCGACATTGATAATATCTTCCTCGGTGAGAAATTATTGATTAAACATCCGCTTCGCAAATTTAGCTTTCTTCTATTGTTCTTTTGGACATGCAATCAACACGCTCTGTAAAACTTAATTCAAAATCTCAGCTGGTTGCTGATCTGATGTTGCTAATGTTTTTGATGGCGCAATTCATCAGGAAATGGTTGGCGTTTTTAATATTTTCTGAGATATTTGTTTGAATTTTACTGAATGGACGTGTTGCAAAGAGTTCACTTTTGCAGACATGCCTGTCAGATTGACTTCTTTTAAGACAATCATCTAAAAGTTGACAGATTTTGTTTTGTGTATTCTCATGGGAATTGCTTGATATTGATGCTTTTCGTTTGAAAGTATTTTGCTTTTTCAGATGATGGGATATTGAACCAGAAACCCAAGAGAGGTTGGGGGTTTCCTATGAGTTGTTACTTTTGGTATATTTTCTTCGAAGTCTTATCAAACAAATTATAGCATCAGTGCACAAGGAAGTTGATGCTACTCTCATAAAATGGCTTTAAAAATTTCTCCCAGCTTGGTTGATTGAATTTCTCCTACTCAATGTGGTTGTATGCGTACTTGGTTCTTGCTTTTTGAAATGTTATTGAAACTGATTTTACTTGAGTCACCAGGGGGGGTCTGAATATTTTTTGATATCTATTGCGTATATCTTTGTAAGTTTTGCTTCATCGTTTGATTCCATCCAAAGCATTTTTTTCTTGGTTAGAATTATCTCTTTGTCAAAATTGTTTGATATTCATTGTATCTTCGTCTTTTTTTTCGTCATTTTCTGTCTATGAAATAGTTGAGCCATTGGTTTTCATTTATGTGGGACGAACTGAAATATTTGCGGTATGTGCTGGTCAGATTAAGAACACCCGTTGAAATTGAAAACAAAATCTTTTTGCGGACTTTTAGGTAAGCTTATTTAATAAATGGCCATATTTTTTTTATAATCCCATCCTGAAGCTAATTTCCGAAAATCATGCACACATATTTTAGGGCTTTTTGTTGGTGGATGTTATCTGGTTTATTAAGAAGTTGTCCCCTGCCTTAGATTTGCCGAGATATTTGGCTATTAAATTCCTCGTAGTCGCTATTAGTACTCCGCCATCTCTTGTTACGTTTTTATTTTCATTTTGCTCGTTTCAGTTGATTTTATTGTTATGGAGAAAAATGTTTCACTTGGGTCGTTTGATGTAAACCAAGTTTCAGTTAGCCAGAGGATGCCGTAGTCAAATTGTATCACAGCATTTGCATTAGCAAAGCGTCTGAGTAAGTAATTCAACTGTGAACAATGAAAGCTACTTTTGTCAATTTTTTCGTTTTTTTGCCATTTTATGTTGGTGTCATTTTTTACTCAGATGTTGCCCTGTTCTGTGAATATTTTTAGGCGATATACCGTCAGATTTTGTTTTTCTACGCGTAGTTTAATGAGATGTTTATGTTTCATCAGTAATTTGTTCAGTACTTAATCGTCACGTGGACAAAAATTTTTGAAACTGTACTCGGGAGTCAAGTACGTTTTCAGTTTTGCGAGTGAGAGCAAGAGGATATGTGTTTAGCATACCATGTAGGGCACAGTGGCAATGAACTGATTCTTCCGTTTCTGACTTTTGTGTATGGTCCTCTCCTGTGGCATGAAGATACTTTGCAGTTTAGATTCAGATAATTTAGCAAACCATGAACTTGCCTTTTGTCATGATGTGTTCCGGTGCAGGCATCCCAATCATTGCTTACATTTATGACCAAAATTTTAACCACAAGGTCTCAACGTCTCCATTGCTTGAGGATTTGAGGATTGACAGGGAGTCGTAAATTTTCCGTTCTTCTCTTTTCCAACTTTTTATCAAGCCCTTTAATCTGAGAAAAATATTATTTCTATTATAGTTGTTCCTATTTCGCTTTTCTTTTCATTGCCGTTTGTTTTTGGGGTTGGGTTCTTTTATCATGTCTAAGAGCAATTCGCTTTTTGTTTTTTGTGAACGCAAGCGTTGGAAGCAAATGGTGGGCTTTGACTAACATGTTGCAGTACATTTATGCCTTCGTTACCGATTTTTGTACATTGTGGAGACATTTGCATTACTATCCGACAACGCGCACTGAAAGACAGCTTGTCCTTTGCCAAATTGTATGCTGCATTTTTCGCAGCTTATAGTCAATAAACAATGAGCAGGTTGAGTTTTTTGAACAATGTTTTTAGTATTTTCACCGATGTCTTTTTTTATATGATCGAATTATTTACTGTTCCATCGTTTCAGGGGAGGTGCTGTTAAAAAAAACCAGATGAACCAAAACTGGTACCAAGAGTTTTGTTTGTACGTATAATAGATTGAGTTAGATTGGGAAGCAAATACTGGTAACTTTCGCTAAGTGAGATTTTTATATTTCACAAAAATGGGAATAGGACCTCAGGACCTTAAGGACCAATGCTGGTACCAGCGGTTCATATTAAGGGAAAAATAAATTTAAAGAAATGCTGATATAAAAAGAAGAATGAAAAACTTTATACCATTTGATCCAATACTGGAACAGGTGCTGAGGTCAGATGTTATTGCTCCCACTTTTTCATACTCTGTGACAGTCGTATTTGTTTAGCTGGCCTTTCTTGTCGACAAAATTTGAGAAGCTATTTCACAAACTCTTGTTGTTTGGTATCGAGTAAATTTTTTTTCGGATTTTGAATCCATTAAGAGGATTTTCGCCTTTTGATATCACCTCGGTGGGTTAGTCCAATAATTTATGCTTTCTTCGCGAGCAGAACCAGTCTGTTTTTTTTCAGTTCTTCCTCGACTTTGACTGGTTGTTCTGTCTATAGCGAGGAAACGTTCTGCTGATTGTTTCCGCTAATAAATAAAATATCTTAATTCTACCGGCCTCTAGTTGGGATGTATTAGGACAACTGTTGAATTTTTTCGCCAGGCGATGACAACCCAGGTTGACGTCCAGACCCAAATTTTTGTCTGATCAGACTTTTCAGACCGACATAATCTCTGATCAGACTTTCAAAACGGAAATTAACCCTGATCAGACTTTCCAGACCCAAGTTACCTCTGATCAGACTTTCCAGACCGAAAGCGTTCTGATCAGACCATCTTCAGACCATGCTCCAGACCTAAATCAGACTATGACCAGACTGAAGTGCGCTCGAAGAGGTAATGATCCGACCCAGTTGCGCTCGAAGCCATTTATGATCAGACTGAAGCGCGCTCGAAACCAGTTCTGATCAGACTCAAGTGCGCTCGAAATAGTCTGATCAGAGAAAGATTTTACTTATGAGCAAATCTCTTAATTTTGCTATAATATATTAATTTAATAAAAACTGAAGTTTGTAGTATTTAATTCCTCTAAGGAAATTTCAATTATGAAAGTATTGCTATAGAAAACAAGCCCCACTGTAGAAAAAAATTTATTTTGTGTAAGGTTCAGTATATATTTCTGACTCAATGGATGATCTTAGAATGCTTTCCATAAGAAACATCATGGTCTCCAGTTGATCAAAATTTCCTCTGAAGGGGACCGGCCTTTGCTATCAGCTGGACTCCTTTTCCTGATCAGAGCTATTGAACTTTAGATGAGTCTCTGATCAGAACGCTGCTTTATTGTTGCCTCTTGGCTGAGCCAACATCTCTGAGTAAAGAAAAACAAAAAAATGAGAAAAAAACAGGCTTTCGAAATTGTACCTGATCAGACCCAATTGCGTTCGAAAACATTTCCGATCAGACCCAAGTGGGATCGAAGGGTTTATGATCAGACCCAATTGCGCTCGAAATTGCCTCTGATCAGACTCAATTGCGCTCAAATCCGCGTATGATCAGACTCTTCAGACCATATTGACCTCTAATCAGACCATCTCCAGACCATGCTCCAAACTTTTCAGACCAAAGTGACCTCTGATCAGACCATCTCCAGACCATGGTCCAGAATGTAGTGCGCTCGAAATTCCGTCCAGACCCTGTAATTTTGGTCTGGGAACACACGGGTGTGCGCTCGACTGGGTCTGATCATAAACCAATTTGGGAATAGACCTCAACCTGGGAATGACAAAAACAATTGGAGCGGTAAAAATCTGGAAAAACCAAGACCCCCGTTGAGTGAGTGTACAATGATGTATTAACTTCTGGTGCTTGATGATCAAAACTGGTTGTAATACATCCGTTTTTGCCAGCCATTGACGGGGCTTGTCGATTTACATACTGACCAAACTTTTGTAACGCTGTTTTTTGGACTTGATTGTTTCCTCCTTAGCTCTCAAGATCTGAAAATAAATGTTGCGAGTAGTCCAGGTTTGTTACTTTCCGCTTCCTTTTGCAGTTTCTTTTCTTGGATATAATGAGCCAGGTACAATTACAGAAACAATGCTAAACATTTAAGACAAATTTTTTAGGTGAAGATCTCACGACTAATCACCTAATATAGTATAGGGCTACTTAAAACGAAAGCAACGCTCGTCTTAAGAGGTTGGAAACTCGTAGAAACGATATTATTCGGACGTTGCCTGAAAAAAAACGTCACGTTTCAGGGTTTGCACCAAAAAACTGGGGATATCAAGGTTATTGGCTTGTAGGGCTCCAGATTCCGTAGAACTGTCTTCAACGAGAAAATTTTCTATCCTGTCGGCTAATTCAGGCCCAACAAAAGCTAAGGAAGCATGCAGATGTCACTAGGCAATTAAAAACCTAAACTATCAACTAGGAACTCTGAATATTGAAAAAAGTAGTTCTGTTCCGCACGTGCTTACCTGCATGGGAGGCATAGGCAAAATAACGCAACTAGCAACAAAAATTTCTGAAAAACGAGACTACATTTACTCGGACGCATCAACATATATTCGGACAACAAAAGTTTCGCAGATCAGTTTTGAAGGTAAGTTTCGCAATAACTATTCCATTGATAATTAAACCTTTTACGCGACTCCTAAAGCCTAGCATACTGATGTTAGTTTAAAATAATTGATTTTGTGATAATTTTGAAAGCGCCGCTGTTTGATAATTGGTGGTCACTGTTCTGTCCATTCGTCAGTTTATACCCACTTTTCCCCAAACTTTAAACGAAGTGATCGTGACGTCATATGGCTGTAACAAGGAATCTAATCTATCCAAAATTTAATTGCCCAGTAAAGTTCAAGTCAAACCTTTGCAACTGTTGGTTTTCATTGTCAGGATTTTAAAAAATGCTTCACTGAAATGTTAGCAGAACAAAAACGATTATCTTTGACGACTTCTATCATTGCTTTACTGCTACTCTAGACAATCACTTTTTTCGTTAACTTTGAACTTCTTAAAAACGCACATAAAAATCTTATGAAAAGAACTATTGCAAAACTCTTGTACTTCGTCTCTCTGATGCTAAATGTTCTCTCTGTTACTAAGGAAAGCATTGAACGCCACAACAACCTTCAAAACTGAAAAATTTGGTCAAGATTGTAGAGTGTACAGCAATAACTTGCATATCCCGCTCGGACGTCTCTTAAATCTCAGAACGGTTATTTAGACGCAGAGAAATCATTAAAATATTTTTCTGCCGTTGTTGTTCGACTCGCTCATCAACAACGTCGCAAGACGGTTGTTTTCACTACTGACCAGGGAGGTTGAACTGAACATAATTGGGTAATCCAATACAACACGTATCTTGCAGCTGCTCAGCCTCCTGGGAATGGAGAGCTCGCAAATGTCTTCTTCATATAGGACAGGATCTTCCAACTCCAACACTACGCTCGACTCAAGAGAACGGAAATTCGCGAAACAAGATACTCCGCAAATTACATGAACAAAGGTCACCTCTTTGGATTGTCAGCAAAAAAGGGTGTCAAACTTAAACACTCACATCCTACCAAAAAACTGCAGTTTAGCGCTGACGAAAACAAAAATCAGTGGCAGTTTGTGCATTTAGTACAAAGTTGAGGCAAAAAATACAACTAACGATTGCTTTTGTGAGGAATTTTCAAAGTGGCGTTGTAATTGCATGTGGCGAAACGAAGTTAGAGATGAGCTCACGGCTATAATGCCTGATATATGCTATGAAGTCATAGCTATCACTTCAGTTGCTAGAAGGCAAAAACTTTTGCCACAAATCGACTAGCAGTGATGACAACTCTCGACTTGGCATTAATGCAAATGGCTTGTTGGGTGTGTAGACTCAGTAAAAAAATCTTTGAAAACTTTTAATCCGTTGTTCGAGTCGTGTCCAAAAGAAGCCAATAAAATGTAGCAATATCTGCAGGCAATAAAATATCTGAGACTTCAACAAATCGTTTTGGGAAACTGTGTGGTACAATAGTACAATCTTAGTTTGGGGCTATCGATTGGTGTAGCTAAATTGGTTCATTTTATGTTTAATTTAATTTAGTTCATTTCATCTGCCTTTATTTTGTTCATTCATTTAGTTCTAGTTTTGAAGATCGAATCTTATTTTTTCATACCTTTAAATTTGTTTACATCTTGTGCATGATCTTCTGTCTGTTCACATTGCCTCGTGATTGTAAGTTGCCGCATTTAGAAATGTAATCTTAGGAACAAATTGTTAATCAGTTTTGTTAATCTTATCTAATTTCATTCTCTTCATTTTCGCAATTCAAATTGGTTGACTCTCTCTTGAACTAGAATCCGATCCGCCAATAAGCCTTAACTCAGACGCGCAAAAGTTTAGTATATTTCGCTAAGCGAAATACCCTATAAACAATTGAAAGAGATTTCGCTACGCCAAATCTGTCTAAATTCTGTAACCAAAACATTCAATCCACAAGCAACAATTATTAGTGCCAAATCGCGCCACGAAATCACCACTAAGTAGCCGCTGTAGAATAAGCTAATCGGCGCTGCGAATCAACTGATTCCTACAGATTGTAAATCTGTACGACATGGCGCAGCCAGCTCGAGAATCTAGAAAAACACCGTTGTCATTAGAGCCATTTTGGGAACGACCAACTTCGGACCCACCAATCAGATGGGAGAAATGGAGAATTCAAGTAAAACTAGCGATTCTCGCTCGAGAGAACATCACTATAGACACACTGCTACAACCCAAGCCAACGACAGTCCCATTGCCAGCGGAACCGAAGCACGAGATGCCAATTGAAGATACAACAGATGAAGCGGAGAGAGAGCGTCGAAATAGAAATAATCAGTTGAAGTTGCAATGGGATCTAAAATGTCAAAAAATAACAGAAGCGGAATATTATGCGGGGAACGTCCATGGAATTTGTGTGACCAAAAATGCGTATCTCTGCTGTACCTAAGTATTGGTACTGAAGGAAGACGACTATTGACACAAAAATTTCCGCCCGACAATATTTACGATTTGACTACCCTCAAACTTTGGGAAATGATGGAGATTGCCTTTATCCGCCCAAGAAACATCACATTCGATAGATTTGTGTTCGTCTCTCGGAAGCAGAAGAAGGGTGAAACTGTAGAGCAATTCTACAGCATCTTGAAAGAATTGGCGGGAAATTGCGACTTTGAAAATCGTGAAGAAGCAATAATCAGGGACATTTTCATCACGAACATGTTGGATGATGACATTCAGCGGGAGCTTCTACGGGATACAGTTGAACCGGAGAGGGCACTCAGCATTGCAGTCAACATGGAAATGGGCAATCAGAATCAGCAGAGAATTTCATCTAATAATGGTGCAACTGGCAATACAGTGAACGCAATACAACAATTCAATCGATTTCGCGGCGCGGGTGTGCGTGGTAATCAATCAAGTAGAGCAGTCGTCAACCGCGCATCTGTTGGACAATGTCGTGGTTGTGGTCAAATTTGGACACCAACACACCGTCAGGTTTGCCCTGCAATGGGTAAGAAATTTAATCACTGTGGTTTGCAAAACCATTTTGCTAAGGTATGTCGACAAAGACTTAACAATACAAGAAATACTCAACAAACCAATCGCATTAACACCGTAGAATCTACTGAAATATCTAAACAAAATTCTAGTCAGGAAAATCAGAACGTCAATTATATCAACTATAATGAACAAATCAACTCAGTCTATGATTCTTCGGTTGATAATTACGTTGCAACAGTCGAAAATACTAGCTCACCAAATTTAGCACTGAAAAATTTGTCATTAACGATTGGAAACACAAATTGTGATTTACTTTTCGACTATGGTAGTGGTTGTACCATTATTAATATGTCACTTGCTAGAGAAATAATGTTCAACTGTGCTCAATCACAATGGTTGGAGAAAAAACCACTAGAATTGAAGTCTTTTTCTAACGATATTGTTCAACCTCTTGGCACTTTAAAAACGCCGGTAAAATGTAATGATTGGAACTTTCCGAAAGCAAAAATCACAGTCGTCGCTGATGGGTTTCGATCAATATTAGGACGAGATCTTTTTGATCAGTTAGGCATCACAATATCTCAGAAACCTTGTCCGAAAACAGAGGTCAATAACATAGATCAACCCTGTGCAATAAAGAAATCACTTGCAAAAGAGTTTCCCGATTTAATATCCCGAATTGGAAAATCAAAAAATCATACGGTCAATTCAAAATTCCAAAAAAAATTATCGAGTAATACATCAGAAAGGAAGAAAAGTGCCAATACATCTTCAACCGAAAGTGAAAATTGAGTTAGAAAAACTAAAGGATATATAGAAAAATTAAACAACTGTTCTGATCAGTTCTTCATATCTCCGATTGTCATTACGGTAAAAAAGGACCAATCAATCAAAATAGCACTTGATTCAAAAATTCTAAATAAAGCTATTCATAAAAACAAGTATCAAATGCCCAATATAGATTCGCTAATTCAAACAATCTCGCAAACACTGTCAATGGCGCAGCAGGAGACTGCTTATTTTACGACTCTTGATTTGCAGTACGCTTATAGTCAACTTAAGTTACACAGTGATACGGCCCGCCATTGTAACTTTAATATTGTTAGCGGAGATATGACTGGTACATATCGATTTAAAACAGGATTTTACTGTTTAACGGATATGCCCGCTGAATTCCAAAAAGCTATTGATTGTACCCTTGCTGGTTTGGAAAATACTTTCTGTTTCTTGGATGATATTTTGATTGTAAGCAGAGGTGGAATCGAAAAACATCTGACAAAATGTCATTTCGCAAAAGAAAAGATTGAATGGCTCGGACATAATATTACACAATCAGGTGTAAATCCACTTTCAAGTAAACGGATGCAATTGGAAAATTATCAGCACCTACTAATCTTAAAAAACTTCGATCGTTTATGGGTTCAGTACCCCATTTAGGAAAATTTATTCCAAATTTGTCACAATTATGTTACCCCCTTCGACCTTTGCATAAGAAAAATTCAATATTTCTTTGGACGGAAGAGCATGAAAAACAGTTCTCCTTAATAAAAGAACAAATTACGGAAACCACTGAAAATAAACATTTCAACCCGGAATTAGAAACACGAATTAAATCCGACGCCTCACGCAAGGATTTGGGATGCACATTGGAACAACGAACACCTAATGGGTGGCGTACAGTAGCATTTGCGTCACGATTTTTAAACTCTGTTGAAGACAGATTTAGCACAAATGAACTAGAACTTCTGGGTGTTGTTTGGTCCGTGGAACATTTCAAATACTATTTATACGGCAAACCCTTTACTGTGATCACTGATCATAGAGCTCTTCTCTCAATCATGAGAGAAAAAATGTCTAACAAATCATATAATAGTAGACTGGCACGTTGGGTAGATCAATTACTACCATTTGACTTCTCAATTGACCATCTTCTTGGTACAAAAATGGGATTAATGGATTATATCTCTCGCGACCCGCAACAACAAGCTGTTAATATATCTGCATATGACGAGCAATTCATTGTAGCTAAATTGGATGTAATTAAGCGCAGTGCGAAACGCTTCTTATTAAACGCCGAACATTACGTCGATTTTGCAGCGCGAAATCCATCTACAAAAAGCGTCATAAATAATCCAAATTCCACTATTAACTTATAAAGTGAATTCGCACCGCGAAATCCAGAATATTCTACAAGTACGCAAATTGATAACCCAATTAGCGAATTTACAATAAATAATTTAAATTCCATCCCCAAAATTGAGACAACTAACATTCCTCACTCGCTTTTTGCCTTGAACCAATCCACTGAAAAGTCGCTCTCTAATTTGAACAAAATCCAACGAATCGCCACGAAATTCAATAACGTCTACATGATGTCCAATCAAATTCCGATGATGAAACCCTGATGACAGTCAAACAATCGACTCCTTCGAGAGTACGATTTGCAGAACAGGGACCCTCAACAGCTCAAGCAGCACCCGCAACTCCAATAACGCCCACAAACGATACTACAGCCACTTCGCCGTCAGTAGACGACCTCTACCTGGACTGTTTCAACTTCGCGCTCTCCAAAATCTTCTGCAGCTCCCTAATGGCCAGCCTGACAACCAAGGACGCGATTTTGAAAGAGATTCGCGACTGCATTCTTACGGACAACGAAGATAGATGCAAACAAATATCACCTTACATCCATTCCTTCTGGAAGGACTTGCATGTAAAGAACGGGTGTGTCTGCATAGATGACAGGATTGCCCTTCCCCATGCGATCAAAGATGCCTATGTAGACGCCATCCATGCAACTCATACTGGCACATGGGGGATGACTGACATGGCAACACACGCGTGGTGGCCATATATGCACAGGGACATAGCTACGAAAACCGCAAAGTGCAACCCCTGTGTCAAGATTGATTTGGAGACTGTCAGATGGGACGAGCTTATCACAGACGAGAACCGGAACAACGATGAACGTAGCGACATTGAGATAGAGGTGAATAAGAACAAACTGGGCAAAGAGGCGATGAAACGGCAAAAGGAGGACCCGAATAAGGAATCAAGATTGATTTCTCATCCAGACGTCGGTCAATCTATACCCAGAACGGAAGCATCATTGGAGGTAAAGCTCTTGAAAAAGAGACCTCGCACGAAAAGATCGAAGAAAAGTCTCGATGGCCTCTATGACGTCTTAGCACCAGGATCTTCAGTAATCAAAACAAATGAATATACCTCAGTCATTAAAGAACCTGGAAAGAGAGACGTGACAATCAGGAACTCGAATTTGGCAAAGTTTGGGACAAAGGTGGAACGTGACACAGAATTACAGGTGTACGCTAACCGACGCCCAAAATTACCAACAGGCAAAACAACAGAAGAGCTCATAAACCATCACGCAAAAGAATCCAGAAAGAAGTTAGAAGGAGGAAAACGAATGGAGCATAGGAAAGTGGCAGATGACGTTAGTACAGTGTCGTCAATTCATTCAAATGTTACACGAGCCCTCCGAGTACGGATGCCAACGAAGCCCAAAAGACAACTGTCAACAGCGCCGCCAAATCAACCCACTGAACTAAATAGCAATCTCGCGGTGCCAATGGAATTACCCACCACAAGCATGGTCATAGTAGGCCCAAGCGAAAAGCGGCTACAAAGGCATCTGTAGCATTAATTCCATCAAAACGAAAGCGCTCCACAGTATCGGTCACAGAATCGGATGAATCTGCGACTTCAGTTCAAACTTGCCCACCGACAACTTCAAGTACTGGAGCAATTGGGAAATATAAAAGACGACAAAATATCAAGAAACAACAAATTAAAAATAAATCAATAATTTCTGCCACACAAACAGCCGCAGCACAATCTAATCAAGAGGAAACTAATTTTACAGTCGGCCCATGTTCTCCAACAACCTCATATCGAACCCAATTCTATGTCTCAACCCATTACGAAGAACCAGAATTGTCAATGAAAGTTGGCGAGGCTGAGAGATATTACGAAAGTGAGAGTGATTAAAGTACATTTCTCTAAAACTGTTGCGTTTAAAACTCTGATTAAAAACATTACAGTATTAATTATTTAACAAGTACATATGATTATTAATTTTCTGATAAAAAACTTTGTTATTTATTTTCGCCAAGGGGGAAATGTGGTACAATAGTACAATCTTAGTTTGGGGCTATCGATTGGTGTAGCTAAGATGGTTCATTTTATGTTTAATTTAATTTAGTTCAATTCATCTGCCTTTATTTTGTTCATTCATTTAGTTCTAGTTTTGAAGATCGAATCTTATGTTTTCATACTTTTAAATTTGTTTACATCCTGTGCATGATCTTCTGTCTGTTCACATTGTCTCGTGATTGTAAGTTGCCGCATTTAGAAATGTAATCTTATGAACAAATTGTTAATCAGTTTTGTTAATCTTATCTAATTTCATTCTCTTCATTTTCGCAATTCAAATTGGTTGACTCTCTCTTGAACTAGAATCCGATCCGCCAATAAGCCTTAACTCAGACGCGCAAAAGTTTAGTATATTTCGCTAAGCGAAATACCCTATAAACAATTGAAAGACATTTCGCTACGCCAAATCTGCCTAAATTCTGTAACCAAAACATTCAATCCACAAGCAACAATTATTAGTGCCAAATCGCGCCACGAAATCACCACTAAGTAGCCGCTGTAGAATAAGCTAATCGGCGCTGCGAATCAACTGATTCCTACAGATTGTAAATCTGTACGACAAACTGCTAAAAATATTATGTAGTTGTCCATTTTTTCTGCAGAGGAGAAACAGTGAACTCTATCACGCATTATGAAGCAACTAGCGGCAAAAATCTTATCGAGAAAAAAAACGCCTGGTGCAATGCGAAACTGTACGTTCCCACGAATTTTAATTTTGAACCACTAAACAGCGCTATTATCAGTATCAGAGGATGCCATGGTTATAAATGACTAACTGATAGGATGTTGCTGTAAATTTAAAATACAATACTTTTTTGCGATAAATTTGTATAAACTGCAGTGATGTTTCTTTGGATGCAGACTGATGCTTTTTGCACTTTGGGTGGACCATACCCCAAATTTCTCGTTCGAGTATCAGAAAATAAATTGGCGCCTCTGCTTCGTGAAAACAATTTGAAGAACTGATGAGTCCATAACAAATTGCTGCAACTATGTTGCTTCAAACTTTCCGAACTTGACAAACCTCGACACATTGATACATCCTTGATACAACGAGAAACATTGGGATGTCTGTTTTAAAGCTTTTGAAACCACGAGGCAAAAATTTTTTTTTACATGTTTTTGAAAAAATATTTGTAACATCATATTTTTTTACTGACAGTAATTTAAAACAGTAAATCATTTTAACTAGTTATTCTCTTATTTGGTATTTTTTCCATATTAAGAGCACTCCACCCTTCAAATTGTTAAATAAGAATTTCAGAAATGAGATTGCTACTTTTAAGCTAGTGTTTGACTTTGTTCTAGGGCAGAATTCACGTGAAAAATTGAGACCTTGCCCTGTGTCTTGTAGCCCATCAATGATTGACAGAAGATAATAGTTCCTCATCTTATTGTTCCAATATATGAACGCTATAGATCGAGTTTTTTTTACAGATATTCAAATCACTAAACTTTAACTTTCAAAGGAAATATGCACCAAACAAGCTTTTTTCCCTGGATGTTTTTGAAGCGATCAGTTTGATATCTCACGAAACTCGTGAAGGAACAAGGAACAAGAAAATTCAAACAAGGGGTACATCAAAGCAGTTTGCTTAGTTTGCTTCGTTTCAACCTGCAAGCTGATGATTTTCTGATAAATTTGTCCTCCTTCCCTCCAACTGTCATAGTAAAAAGGCGCTAAATATTCGCAAAGGAGCATCTACTTAGTTAGGAGTTAATTTTCAATGCATCAACTAACGGTCAATTCTGCTGCAACTGAAATTCTCACTTTCTGCAATCCTTGTGATAAAACAACTTTTTGAATGATGTAATCATATTAGGCAATAATTTGACAAAAAAATGAAGAGAAACTCTAATGAAAATTTTAGATTTGAACATTGCTTTGAAGACTCATTTCAAAAAAACTTTTACAAAAAGGCGCGTTATTGGTGAAGACCAATGATTCCATTAAATGTCAACACCCACGGGTGATATTCTCCTTTTTAATTGTGTACTACTCGTTTGTTATCTCTCATTTTCAATAACGTTGCTTACAAATAGTTTATCGTCTAAATTACTGCTATTTCTAAAAACCAATTTATTTGAGCGAACCAAAATTGCTTTATTGCTATCAATATACACGTCCACACGGGTCCTTCTCTTAACAAATCAATGTCTCAGAATGAAACTAATGACAACAACCTCCTCTTTCTTCAGCTATTAATTGGAAAGCAAAGATATGAATTTTCGGTCAAAAGTGCACATCTTCTCTCCGTAAAGTTTGTCCAAAACTAAGAACAAATAGAAAAATTTCTTCATTATTCATAGGTTTGTTTTTGCCCGAACTTGAGTGTCAGAGCATCTCAGCGCTGAGCCAGCACATTTCAAGCGTAAAAACCTAATTCAATTCTGAAACATTGCGTCTCCAGAATATTTGTAGCTTCTTTATGCGCAGTATTTCTTCTTTATGATTATATTGGGGTCATAGAGTTCGCCCATAAACATTTCCTGTACAGTCTGAAAATTACTCATACCACAAAATTAAGTCTGATCAGAGTAATGTCATACATTTGTAGCTTATAACCGGTAATTACTATAGTATTATACAACTATTATAGAAGCTAGTTTGTAGGCATTTACTACAAAGCCCAAATTAGCTTAGTGGATACGACCTGCTACGCAAATTAAATGTTACAAGTACCCACGCGGGAGTTCGAGTCGCATATAAAGCAGACCTTGTTGGCGGGAGTTAAGACCAGCCAGTGTAAATTGGGACACAAACAGAGTACTGGCCACCCTTAAAAACAGAATGTTTCTAGACTGATTCAGCGTTGATTTGTTTGTCACCATCCTACGGGTGGCTGAATCCAATTTTCCATTCTACTGCCAGGAAAAGGAATTCAAATCCATTTACATGTAGTTTGAGAAACGCTAATTTGGAATGGAAGTCAGCATTATAAACATTTAAGAGAACAATAAAGGACTATCCAAAAATCAATAGCCTAACTAGCGTTATTTCATGTTGAAAGAGTTTCATGCAACCTCGCGATGATAACGCGGGTTTTGCTATTTCTTTTTATATTCGATCTAATTTTTATTTCATTTAAAATTACTCATATTAAAATGATTTCCTAGCTTGCGATAATTGATTTTTGAGCTGCTCGAATACTGCTCTTTAATTGTAGAAACATATATAAAACAAAAAAGTACATACAACAACAACTTTCAGCTTATTTTTCTTACCTATGAGAAAAAGGGGTTCGAAAATAACATCCTATCGTACTGGTAAAGTAGAGAAACTTTTTACGAACAGAATCAGACGTTAATGAGTTTATAATGCTTTTGAGGTGATGTTAAGTTTAGCAGATAAATGCAGTTCATTAAAAAGTTGATTTTTAGCGGAATTTTACAGCAATAAGTGTTTCTTTTCTATTTCTGACTCCCCTCCCGCAGAGCAGAATTAGATATGTACGCCGTTGGAGAAAAATATTGTAATACGTTTACGTGAATTATTGGTCAACTTTCTTTTTATTGTGCCCAAAAACTCTTCTCAATGCAGGATAAAAATTGGTTAGAAAATGTATTGGGCAGAATCAAAATCATCAGCATAAAACATATGAAACCTACGAGTTATAAGATTTTCTTTCTCACATATGAAGTCAATAGTTTTTGTTTATTTAGTTGCTCGCAGTAGAAGCTAATCATCTTTTTAGCTTAATTTCTATTTTCCCAGCTGATTACTGTTCTTAATTTTTTTCCGCAATCAAAAGATTTTAACGAAACAAAACTCAAAATTTAGCGGAACCCCCTCGGAGAGTCAGCCCCTATCCAAAAATATAAGTCCAAACAATTAATCACAATTCAAAAGTGAAATTTTAGTTGACGTGTAATTTAAGAAGGGAGGATTAATTAAATAAGAACCAAAAGCTAATTTTATTGATGGAAATATAACATTGTGGTCAAAAACCATTTTTAATTTAAAAACATGGCTTTCAACAAGTCTAAAAAGCCAATTTAACATTCAAACGAAAAGTTAATGAGGCAGATTGCGGATAATAATCGTATGAACTGGACAGAAGATAGCTAAAACAATAGACTGCAACACTAATTGAAATTGCAGACTTCAATAAAAACTTATATCGAATTTTATTACTTTGGCGTCACTGATAAGGATATCTAATTGATAGATCTCTTATGTTAGAAAGTTTTTCAGGTAACTTAATTTAATCACAAAAATATAGAGAATAATGGAAAATATAAGCCAGCAGACTGAAATTTTCCTCAACAAAAATATGTAATAGCAAAATATCCCTAAAAACGGTTCCACAGAAAAAAAAGTACGGGTGCAACTGCGTCTCTTTTTTTAACTACCTTACTTAAAAATACTGAAAATTTTCAACAAAAAAATGCTAAAAAAATTGAAATTAATCATTTGATAAAAAACTGGGAAAACAGATTTCAAAAAATTGCAAGAAGTTATGAAATTAGAGCTGCTACCCGAGTGGAGATGTAAGCCCCGTTTCAGCGCACTATTTTGTAAGCAATTCAATGAATGTGCTCAAATTATGTAAGAAATGAGTTTAATAATGCGCTGAAATGCGCTAATTTTTCAAATTTTTTAGAGCAAAAATCTTACATAACATCACGCTGCAATGCGCTCAAACTTTGTAAGAAATGTATTCAAATTTCGATTTATTCAAAAGTCGATTTAAACTCTTTTTTGACACCCATTTCTGAATTTTGAACCATTTAAATTGCTCTTATATCATCGATTATCTTTTCCTAAAAATATGCACTGAAAAGCACTGTAATGCTATGAAAATATGAAAGAAATGTGCTAAATTTTTAGCGCATTTCTTACATAATTTCAGCGCATTTCTTCCTTGACTGTTTGTTAATATAAAATCAAATTAAGTGTGAAGGTTATCAGAAATCAATGGCACAGTGGATTGAGTGATGGCTACGCCACCGGGGAGCAGGGTTCGAGTCAGCGCTGGTTTTTTTTAAAAAAATTGTGAATTTCAGCGCGTTTCTTGCAAAGTGTCAGCGCATTTCAGCACATTTCAGTGCATTTTTATGTAAGGTTTTTGCGCTGAAACTTTTGAAAAATCAGCGCATAATTTTTCTCGACCCTGGTATGATTCTGTTCAGTGGTTTCAATAATTCATAGCATCACAAAACAACCAGATCTTAGGTTTTGGTCACAATATAAAGTAATATGTAGCTAAAACGAATGAATAATCTACGTTTTTAGAAAGAGCGACAAAAAAACAACTTAAACCTATTTGCTAATAATTCATTTCAAGATTTTTTCTTCGAGGACCTTCAGTAGAAATCAACTATCAGTAATTATGCCAAAGTTCTAACATACATTGAAGCTTAGAGTTTTTAATTTATTAAAGCAAAGCAAAAATAGAGATGGCAAAGAGAAATCAGTACTCTATGTAAATTTCATTAGATGAGAAACCTATTTTGATGCAATGATGCCCGGAAATCCTGCGAAAAAATTGAGTTGTTTGTCAAAGCGAATAGGGGTTGTTCTCAATGGCATCTTTCACTATTGTGGATGTGAAAACAGCGTAAAACAAATTTGGACAAGACTTTGGCATTCTAATGAGATTTCCCGTTCTGACGCTTTGACTGAAAGACAGATTGTTTATCTATCAGCTTTTAAGAAAGCATTCTTCTTAAATGCCGAGTACCGTAGCAACAGTTATGAAGTTGATCGAATGTGGTCAGAGCAGGTTGTTTGAAAACAGTTGATAGCTTCTATTAGATTTGCTAGTCAGTTCTGGCTGAAGTTCAGCAGCAGCTCGATACTATTGGAATAAGTTGGTTTTGTTTTCTATATGCGGAGTTTTGAGATATGAAGCTGAAACGTTCTGAGAAATATAGACGTATGGAAACGTCTTTAGCGAAAAACACATTCAAGAAGTTAGCAGAAAGCCTAATCAAGTCAATTGCGTAGCAGATCACGCAGCCAATATGAAGATTTGGGTGCAAGAAGATTTCTTACAAAAGAGATAACCATTTGGCACATTGTTTATCTTGAGTTTTAGATGAGCATGAATCTGCAAAACAGGATTTTGTATTGTCATCAGTATCTGAAGAATATAAGCAAGGCAAAATCGTCATGGCAGGCATGAAGATTTGGATCTTGTCTTTTTGGACATATAGAACCACGACATAAGCGTTACGGTTAGCAAGGAATGACTTTGCCAGAAATTTAAACTTAAAGGTATCGGCAAGCCACGATATGCCTGCAATGAACAATTTTTGTCAAAAAGTAGTAAAAATTTTCTTTAATGAAATTTGGGAAGCTTTGTACTTGATGAGATTGAAATCAATAGGTTCGGAGAACACCTTTAGCAACACATCAAACGCGGTTCATGAGCATTAATTGTGCAATATCCATTTCACTGTCAACAATTAGGAAATATAATCGCTTTTCGCAGGAACGGGACCACAGTTGACACCTCTTTCACACAATGCTCAAAAAAGTTAGACAGTAGGCGACTGCAGAAAACTTGAACAGTTATGAAAAGAGTTGGAGGAATGGGTGAAATTCGCAGCTGAGCAAGAATTTTGTTCTAAAACTTTTTACCCAAAATTTTAGGTCCCTCAGTTTTAAAAAAGATATGAACTCTTAAAATTTTGAGCCGATAGCGAAATTATACGATCACTACTGTGAAACTGTGAACAGTTTTGATTGTGAAAACTTTTCCTGGGTCACCCTCACTTGGACAATAAACCATCTTTCATCCTTGACAAGAATGGTTTTCACCGATTCCCCCTCTTCAATTGGTGCCCCTAGATGACCCCTAGAGGAAAAATTTTGGCCGTATAGAACAGCTGGTCTTTTTGAATTATTTCCTGATTTCCTGCAGGCTCATTTTCGCGTCCCAAGACTATTTTGATCAGACCCTCTCGCGCACAGGGAAGGGATCCTACATCTTAGACTGGTCACAGCTGAGGTCTTAGAAGAGACATTTTCGGGTCATTTAATTCTGATGTGATCCAATTCTTACTTTCGCGCCGTGTGATTGCGATCACTATCTTTATGTCTGACCAGGGCAAAATTCTGGTTTTTCATGATTAAGACCAGTTCAACCGGGACATGTGAAAGATTTCAAATTTGTAGAATGAACTGCGAACAAACCAGGAAATGCTTGACTCGAATCTAAGCACTGGTTTTTGATTCTGATTATGCCATTAACCCACAGAAACAGCAACCTATAGTGTTAAAAAAAACGGTAGCAAAAATTGCATGAAAATTTCAGGCACCAACATCTAACGTAATTTGGTTCCTATTTGGTTCAGAAATGAAATATAAACCGCCGCCGTCATTTATAACATTTGATGGAAAATAATTCGTTTTGTATTAAGCAGACGTATGTGTTCAAACGTTTTTCCCTCCAACTTAGAATGAACAAATTCAACTGAAGTTAAAACGCGTCCCATCCGTTTTCAATTTGAGTCCCTCGATTTTGCATTTCGTCGTTGAGTCTTTGTTGTTTACCTGTAGATAATATTAATTTCAATTCTGCGTAATCGTAGCGGAATATAATTAGGCCATCAGTAGCTTTTTTCAGCTGTCAATTAATATGGCTGTCGGTAAAATGAAAAATTTTAGCTGTAAATGGCAGTAAAAATGTTTGAAAGATATTTTTGAATTTTTTTCTTCAAAGATAATATTCTCACTTGCTATCATGTCAAATAATCATTGCGTGTAACGTTTTATTTAACATTCTTTATTCGATGTCGTTGAAATTGGCTGCCAACAATTTTTTGTGGATCAAAAACTTAGTATGATTGTGATTCTTAAAAGTTAAAACACTGAAGCCGCATGAATGTAACCTCTGTAATATTTAGCCCCTTCTAATGGGTCCAAAACGTTGTCCCAGAAGATACCTGTTCTCTATCCTTTGACATTATTTCTCTCACGTTAGAACATATGGAACAAATCAAAACTAATGCTTATATTTTATTTTTTTCTTCGACACAATTTTTCAAATGACAAGTATTCGTTAAAATAAAACAAATTTCTACATTCACATCATTCATAATTCAAAAGAGTTCTCCGGAAAACGTATTTTGTGGAATCAGTTTCTCATGGTATTGACACAACTTCTCAATTCCCTAGTTGAGATATCTTCCTTTTTAAACATAAGAAGTAGTCTGTGTCGTCGGTTTTTTTCTAGCCAATAACGACGAAAGTTTCTGCCATGATCATTTTTGCCCGTTACTTAACATAAGAAAGATTCGGTATCTTCATTTTTAAAAAAAGCGATTCGGTGTTGTTGTTTGTAAAAGCAAGAGATATTCGTTACCATCGTTTTTCTGGATGATGACAGTAATGCAAAATTTTGTCGGAAAATTATCTGCAGTTCATTGTAAAAAATCAACTTTCCCGAGTTTTCCTCAATTTTCTGAGATTTTTCTGTTTTTTCTTGTGATGTCCCTTCTTTTTTCTCATCTAGAATGGTGATTGGCTACGGCAGGTTGCAAAATAACGACTTTATGAGAAATGAGTACGAGATTGCCAGCAAACGGTAAAAACCGCGCCCTAAAACTCTCTCACGTTAATTGACACAAAGCTATCTTGAAGCCATGCAAACATTTCTAATGAGAACACAATTTTTTTCAGGTAATTGGTAGACCTTTATGCAAGGAGCAATGTTTTTCTTATTATTTTTCATATCGTTTCTTTGTTTCAAAGGTTCTTTTAATCTTGACGGTTTTTTATGCTTCATGGTTGTCAACTGTACAGGAAACTCGCGTTCAATCCTATGAACATTCAAAATTACATGGTTGATCTTAATTCATCTAGTTTCAATAAATAGGCATACACCCGCGCTAAAAAACACGCACATACATACACAGAAACGAACAAACATATAAACAAATAAAGAAAAACACATAAGGCACACACACAAATACACAAAAAATAATTGAGTAGAAGGCTAATAAAAACTAATAATTTGTAGACTAAGCAATGAGAACACATGAAAAACTACAAAAACTTGGAACAAAGGATTAATTTTTTAAAAGAGAGAGAGAGAGAGAGAGAGAGAGAGAGAGAGTCAATGTAAGAAAACGACTGAATGCACTCAACTGACTATTTACATTCAACGAGACAACGATTTTGTCAAAATAAAGTTTAAATTGTATAAAATACATAGATACAGGCAGATAACCGAGTTAAGGGACTGGTTAAGGCAATCAACAAATTTTACTTTGGAAGTTTAAAAAAGAAAAATTTACACATCAAAAATTTTTAGATGAATATAGTTATTTAATAATTTTAGTAGTTTAGTAATTTTCCTCTTAAAAGAGTTCTCAATTGACCTTCCATAATATAAATTAACTTCAGGACAACTCATTTTTGCCATTGAAAATCATTTAGATTTAGAGAGTGACGTAATTCTTTTGTGATCAGCAAAAAATGTCCAGCAAAAAAATATTGCGATTAGAGGTCGAAAAGATGGAACACACAGAGGCAGACACACAACACACATACACACGCACACTCACACATATTTTGTAACTTAACTTTGGGTTCGTATTAGCAATTTTTTGTAATTGAAACTTCTTGCATTCACAAATCTTGTTGAAAGAGTTGGTCTGTGTAAAAACCTTTCTATCAGGGACATGTTGACAAAACCAATCAACCATTAAGGTATTTGGTCACTGAAATATTCCTTATTGCAATTTTTCAACACAAATTTCATGAAGAATTTTGACATTGACGTACGAAACACG
This sequence comes from Convolutriloba macropyga, assembly GCF_964194025.1. NCBI lineage: Eukaryota > Metazoa > Xenacoelomorpha > Acoela > Convolutidae > Convolutriloba > Convolutriloba macropyga. Next base: position 5,328 of record NW_027453767.1, on the reverse strand, counting down.
ACGATCTTCGGTCAAAAACCTTAATTGTCCTGACACGCTTTTGACAACAGGATTTTTCGGAAAAGCTTATTGACCAATGACTTTTTAACACTGTTCTTTTTGTTCATGGATCTTTTTTGCATCAAAATATTTCCGGTTACTGTAAGAAAGGAATTTTGCGAACAGATGTTTTAGCGGGACGTTTGTATGTCAATAACTTTTAAGGAACAATCATTTGTGAATGACTTTTTGGCAACATCATTCGGTAAATGACCTTTCAGCGTCTTTATTCGGCCTTTGTCCGTTTTAACAACATTTTCAGCTACGGTGCTCTCCGGTAGTACTGTTGAAAGGTAGTGGTCTGTTAGGTCTTTAAAGCATGCAGCCTTATCTGTTTACGCGTTATATAAATAAATATATATATATATATATATATATATATATATATATATATATATATATATACATATACATATATAAATAAATTTATCTATCTCTCTCTCTCTCTATATATATATATATATATATATATATATATATATATATATATATAAGTGTATATATATATATATATATATATAATATTGTGTGTGCGCGTGTGCGGGTGCGTATGTTCGTGTCTCTGTGTGTGTGCAGTTTGTATGTGCGCTGTCGTTTGTTTGTGTACTTATATATAATATTGTTTTAAATTTTATATATTGTTTCAAACTACAGCCTTCTAAAAACTTTTTTGTTAAACACTTTTTTTCTAAAACACAAAAATCTATTTTAGGAGACTATTTGCTACAAAATGGATAGCTTTTCTTGAAGGTATGTTGGCTAATGAGACTACATTTGCTATAGAAAAGTAAAATTAAAACATTTGCATTGTCTAACATAATTCGTCGACGTCAAAGATATTAATTCAACAGACATCAAAAATTGCGAAAAAACATCTTTTGATTTAATCATAGTTATCACCGCACAAAACACGTGAGCAGAAATATTTCTAGACAATGTCTAGGCCACGTTTACTCATTAATCAGGACGAAGATCTTGATTGAGTTTGACAACAAACAGTTTGAAATCAAAATGCAAAGCTTCTCTCTCTCGTTAAAACATGTGTTACGAAATCAAAATGAACAACTTTATAACTTCGACTGCTCTTTTAACGGATAAACTATTGAGTTCTAACTTTGACCCAGAATTAAAAGAGTTTCTCTCCATGATATGTGAAAACTTGAAAACTAAGGATGCGCAATTAATTCGACTGCAAAATGAGATCGAATACCTCCGTGAAAAAGTGAATGATGTCGAAAGATATACTTCGAAAGATACTATTATTTTTCGAGATTTACCTTTATTGTCAAACAAGGACGTTACCACGGATGTTATCGAGTTCATAAGAAATGTGCTACATGTGGAAGTTACATCAGGGGACAAAGTGGCCTGTCATGAATTAGGACGGATAGTGGAAATCAACGAGCCACCCCCTATCATAGCTAAGTTTCTATATTTCGGTCAAAAAAATCAAATTTGGGGACGGAAAAAATTTCTTGCTGGCTTTGTAAATCCTTTGAACGGAAAAAAACGTGCACATGGAGGAGAGGCTTACGAAAGCTGATAAAATTTTATTAGATTACGCTTTTCAAAAAGGTCTCAGAACACAGACAAATAACAGTCAACCACAAGTTTTGATAAAAGTTGGTGAGAAAGTGCGGCCAATTAAACTAAATTGTAAGCAAAATGTTGATGATTACTTGAAAGCAGGAAAGTGTATACTCATGACCGAGAAAACACAAGTTCAAAGCGAAAATTTTATCCCAAAAAAGCTATTTAGGTTTCCTGGGAATTATAAATCAATGGACAGACCACCACCTACACCAGCACGAAAATGAACACAAATAAGTCCTATATCAGAAAATGATATTATTCAACAACTTCGCCTGATGTCAGATGACAGTGACAAAGTAATGGATTCGTTAAAGGGCTTTTGAGTTCATCGAAAGACAACAGCAACAAAATTCAGCGAAATGAATCGCAATACGATTTCTGATACTCATGTTGATGACGAGGGATGAGTGATGCTTGAAACTGTTAAAAACAAACCCCTTTTGCCCCAAAATTTTTTGTTCTAGCTTTGATAATGAAGATGAAAACATATAACGGGGTATATATGGAGGAGAACGAGCTTGTAAAAGTAAAGGACGCTTTTTTACTTTTTTTGAATATAAGATCGTTGCGATGCCATCATGACCAGTTAAACGCTTTCATTGAAGGTTTTTCAACCAAACCATTAGTAATTGCACTATGTGAGACATGGTTAACAGATAACGGCCCGACCTCACTTTATAAAATCAATGGCTTTTCTAATATAGTAACCCATAATAGAAGCGGCCAAAAAGGTGGAGGATGCGCATTTTTTGTTAATGAAAATGTTGACTTTACTGTTAAACATCTCGGTGATCAAATTGAAGGCTTGACAATTACAATTAATTTAAAACATGAGCTACAAAATATAACTGTCATTTACCGCTCACCAACATTTGCAATTTCGAGTTTTTTAGAACTTTTTGAAAATTATCTGACCACTGTTCAACATCTAAAAGGAGATCACATTGTCTGCGGAGTTTTCAACATTGATTTTTTGGGCTCGCACAATAGCACATTTTTTAATCTGCTAAAATCTTCTAATTTAAATCTCCAGAACCATTTTGCAACTCGCGTATCCATAAACAGTGAAAAATTTATTGATCATATTTTCAGTGATAAGTTTTTTACTTGCAACACGGTTAGAATTGATATTTCAGACCATTATGCTCTTTCGATCAGAGCTAACAGCAGTACTGAGAAGAATTGCTTCGCAAAAGTTTTGTACAGAAAACATAATAAATTGGCGGAAAGTGAAAAAGTTTTTAACTATTTGTTTCTCTTAAATCATGAAATAAAAAAGAATTTGAAACAAAACAATGTAGATGATCAGATCAAAGAATTAACAGAAATTATTCTTGATTGTATTGAAAAATTTGCACCATTAAGAATCTTGAGAATTAACCGCAAATCTCAATGGATGACCAATCAAGTGAAAAACACCATCAAAAAGAAAAACAATAGTTTCAAAAATGGTTGGAAAATCCTTCAGAAGAAAAACATAAAAAGTATCGGCAACAACGCAACCTTGCAACCAAAGCTATCAAAAATGCACGTCTGAGCTATTTTGATAATCTTACCAAGAAGAAAGACAAAACGAACAAAAGCCTTTTTTCTGCGTTCAGTGAATTTTGCATTGACAAAAAATCAGTAGAATTGAACATCAATCCCGAGATTTTCAATGATTATTTTGCTGGCATAGGCAAAAACTTAGCTTCAAGTTTCAATGAATCTGATATTTGTTTTGGTAGGGAAATTATCAATAGCTTTGTTATGTCACCAGTTATTGAAAAAGAAGTCTCAGCTTCTATTAGATCACTGAAAAACAAAACATCGTCTGGTCATGATGGCATTAGTATCAAAATTGTAAAACTTTCCATCTCAGTCATTTCACATCCACTAACAAAATTGTTTAATCAATGTATTAACCTTGGTTACTTTCCTTCGGAATGGAAATTGGCGAAAGTAAAATCATTGCTCAAAAATGGTTCAAAGACCGACCCGAGTTGTTACCGACCCATCAGTCTCTTAAGCTCGTTGTCGAAAGTGTTTGAAAAAATTTTATTTAATAGGATGATGCATTTCATTAAAAAGTTTAAAATAATCAATGAAAATCAATTTGGATTTCAACAAGGAAAATCGTGCAAAAACGCTTTGATATCTTTTACTGAGTTTTTAAGGAATTCGGTAGACCAAAGTTTAAAAGGGTTAGTATGTTTCATTGATCTAAAAACAGCATTTGATACCATATGCCTTAAAACAATGATTAAAAAACTCGAAAAACACGGTTTCCGAGGGAATTTTCTGAACTTAATGAAGAGTTTTCTTGAGAATCGCCACCAGTACGTTGAATACAATAATTCAGTCTCACAAAAATTGAAGTTAAACTATGGCGTTCCGCAAGGGTCAGTCTTGGGTCCACTATTTTTCCTGTTATACATTAATGATCTCCCGGGAGTTTGTAAGTCAAACAAAATTACTCTGTTTGCAGATGATACTACGATTTACTCTGCTGCAAAGCAGAACACTAGTATTTTCTATAATGAAGTTAAGGAAACAAAGAGATGGTTTGAAGAGCATAAGTTGACAATTAATGACAAAAAATGCAGCTTCATGAATTTTGGAAAACGTGAATACTTGAACAAAGATTTTTTAGTTAAAAACGTACAAAATGTAAACAAAATTACGTATTTAGGCATTATTATAGACGACAAACCGAATTACAAATCTCATGTCGAAAAAATAGCGAAACAGATGAGTAAGTTTTGCGGAGTTTTGTACAAAGCAAGATACTACTTTACAAAGCAAGATACTACTTTACAAAAAATCAGTTACTACTTTTCTATGAAAGCTATGCCAAGTCTGTAATAACGTATGGTCTTATTGTTTATGGTTGTACAACTAAAACAAACCTGAACGAAATTTTCAATATGCAAAAAAGAATTTTTCTAGCAATTTTTTTAAACGGAAATTTGATTCCGTTCAATCAATAATGAGCAAATTCAAATTGCTCAACATATTTGAACTGTATGTATCAGAAATTTTTAGAGAAGTTTTTTTTGCAACTGGCAGACAAATCTGTTCATAAATTTCTTAATAAGAAAGAACTTCTTGCTAGACGAGTAACTCGGAATACAACTAAAGGAATTTTACCAAGCAAACGACATCATAAAGAAACAGGAAAAAAATCTTTACAACGACAGCTCAGACTGGCTCACAATTATGCCGCTAAAAACAACCTAATCCCAGAAAATATAGCTAAAATGAACCGCCATCAGTTAAATTTGTTGACAAAAAATTTTACTTTCCTTTACATTTTTGAAAATCAAAATTTAATTGATATGTTTTTTTGACATGCGTTAGGTCTCCTCCAATATACTTCTGGGCTACCCACTCGATGAGACATAAGTCTCTTTGGGATGCCCGCCAGGCAGTAACATGTATTATTTTACATATTTATATTGCTGGTCTGGTTAAATTCAAATTCAAATTCAAATACAACTGCTGAATTATGTGTTGAAGATTAAAAGATCAGAAGATTCTTCGGTCTTAAAATTTGACACGTATGGCCATTCCTTGAGAGCATGACAAGATACAGTAATTCCAGTTCAATGTTCTGAAATAGTGTTTTTTCAATACAAATCTACATATCTATATGAAAGTGCAAAATTGTGAATTATAGATAATGAATTAAAGATCATGCTGGGGAAAATATAACAT
>NW_027453766.1:0-32112 GCF_964194025.1 Convolutriloba macropyga | reverse complement strand
AAAATCATTTGCAGGTCGTGACTATAAGTTAACACAACCGACTAACGTCTGGGAAAATGCTCTCAAACGACCGGCGAATGGTTAGCTTCGGTTGTAGCCAGCGTGCGCTAAGGGAAGCTAGCATCAGGATGGACTGCTGAGGGGTCCAAACCAGCAAATAGCCTTTTACTCTTAAGATTTGCCTTTTTATCTTCTCAGCAGTTTTTGATAATTATGCACTTAGAGATTGAGACAGTCATAGCTCTAAGAGAGCTGCTCAGAGACTTAATGCCTTCCTGGTTTTAGCTGTTTATCTCGGTTTTGAGGACAAACAGTTAAAATGTCGCGCGAAAACTCAATCAAGCGAAAAATTGCTTATAAAAGACCACAGGACTAACATAAGTGCTACAGATTTTGTCTGAGAAAAATTAACAAGAAAAAACCCACAAAGAGCTGTCTAATCTTTTAAATAAGCAAAGAGTTGCTTTTTCTCAAAATGAAACACAATCCGATAAATCTCAAACGAATAGTTTAGAGGCCGGAGAGCTAAAGCTTGAAGGAAAGTTTTTTTTTTTTGCTTTTTTTTGCTTTTTTCTGCTAAATTTTCAAAGATTGCCGAAAAAAAGACGACGAAACGTTTTAGGAACTGCTATTTTTTTGGTTAACCTGAGATTTTGCTGCCGTAATCAGTCAAAGATTTGAAAATTTTATGCAGATCAATTTGGTTGATTTGAACCAAATTTCAGGCAACATTTGGGCGTAGAAACTGGTGATAATTGCACCAGTGGTTATTAAATGCACTTGAACGAAGCTCATAACAATTATTGTAAACGTGTGTGTTTTTTAATGCAAAATTTTTTGCTTGACGGTTTTGACTTTTCAAGTGACTTTTACGCCATTAACTTTTTGCGTTTTCGCGTGATCTAAAAAATTTCTTTCAAGCAGCTGAAACTCAATTGGCGGCAATTTAATACTAACAGTCAAATGAAAAAGTGCGCCGAAATTTGGTTGCCATTTTTCCACTTTAAATCTTAATAGTGGTATATCTTAACCTCTAATGTGGTTATTTGAAGCTCATTACTGAACTTCTTAGTCCCATTTATGCTAAACCTCCCCTCCCCTCCCCCCCCCCCCGACAAAACAGGTAACAATTGATTAGAGTTCCCACTAGTCGTTCGAGAGCATTTCTTCCGACGTTTAGTCGATTATGTTTCTAATCTCAAGTTATTCTGTCAGAATTGTTCAAACTCGCTGTTAACCTGTAAGCTTTTTAATAATTTGCAACAACTGCAATCTCTAAGATAAATTTGCTGCTTTGCTATTTATTTTGTGTCAAAATTTGCAAAAACTTGTTGTTTTTCTCAAAATTAAAGTTGTCACATTTTTCTTTGATATGATATTATTAAAATTAGCTGGCATATTGCCAAAAATAGCCGCAATAGCTTTGTAGATCTACAGTCTCAAAAAGATATTTACAGAAACAAAAGAAAATATTAATTTTGTTAAATTTTGAGATGTACTTTGATTACGAATCTCTATAAGTTATTGCTGTTTCTATTAGCTGCTCTCCAATGACCTTCATTTAGGATGACACACTCGATTGACTTTATCACAGAGTCAGGAAGTTATTTGTGAGAGCGAGGTAAGTCACACGTGACCAAAAATTTAATCACGCAAATGAGCAAAAAAATCCGCTCCAATACAAGCAAAAAATGACGTCACGCACGCAATTCAATTGAAATTGTGTGAAAAAATGTACAAAAAGCAGGTTTGAAGAGACTGTGACGTCATATGGTCGTAACAAAAGTCTTGATGACGAAATTAAAAAATACATGAGAAGGCCAAACATAGCTGGCAGATTGCCAAAAAAAAGTCGCAATAGCTTCGTAGATCTGCAGTCTAAAAAAAACAGTAAAAAAAAGGCTGACCAAAAAAATTCTTCTTTTCATTCAAAGCTGATATGTTATATTGTGACTAAAAATCTGTATAAGTTTTTGCTGCCTCTATTAGCTGCTCTCAAACAACCTTCATTTAGAGTGACACACACCCATTTGACCTTATCTCTTTGATTTTAAGCAAATAAAAGTCAAATTCAAAGTGAGGAAGTTATTTGTGAGAGCGAGGTAAGTCACACGTGACCAAAAATTTAATCACGCAAAAGAACAAAAAAACCCGCTCCAATACAAGCGAAAAATGACGTCACACACGCACTTCAGTTGAAATTACATGAACGAATGAACAAAAAGCAGATTTGAAGTGGTTGTGACGTCATATGGTTGTAACAAAAATCTTGACGACGAAATAAAAAACATAGCAGGACAAGTCCTGACATACAATTCAAAAAATTTTCATGGGCTAAACAGAAAACTAGACCTAGAACGGACTATGAATGGATTGAAAAAACCATTTAAAGAATCCAATCCAAAAAATCGAAATCAAAGTGAAATTGCCGCACGTGAACAAAAAACCACTAGCGAGAAAGCGATTTTTTGTTCAAACACCGCTTTCTTACTCTACTTTAAAATTAGAGTGAAAAAATTTCACGCAACAAAACCACTCGCTTTTTCGCTCCACTTCCCGTTTCGGCGTGGAGCAGGCCAAGAGATGGCCAATAATGGCCTCAGCTATCGCTGTGCGGCTATTATTAATAGTTATCGCTATGCGGCTTTTAAAAAAGTGCAAACACTTGATCCAATGAAGAAATCAAAAAAGAACTAACAGCAGACATCATCTAGCAATAGATCTAAGGGTGCGGTGTCACCATTTGCTGTCGGTAAATTCCATCAACTTTTCAAGGAACCAATCATTGGTGATGCGGTAAGTGAAACAATTTTTTGAAACTTTTTAGTAAATGGGGTATAAAGAGTGTTTTTAATGTTTAACGAAGCCCAAAATTCTTCTCTTTTTTTTTCAAATTTTGTTATCATAAATTTTTGTGGATAACATTTTAGTATACAAATTTATACTAGAAGTGAGAAAACAAACCCAATTGTTCGTAGAAACGAATTAAAATTAAAACGACTTAATTTTTTTGCCTAAATAATGTAAGAAAAGTCCGAAATCATTATAAGTAATTGAAGAAAATTTTAATCTATTTATTTGATAATTAGCATTACTTTTTACTTAAAATTTTAAACGAGAAAAATTCAAAGCTACGTTCTCTTAAAAATTTGCATTAACTATCTACAATATTGCATGATATATTTGAATCATTATTTGGATTTTCTGTAAAAGCAGCATTACTAAAACGATATCTAGGCTTTCCTTCCTTACATCAATACTTTTTAAATTCAGTTGTTTTAGTTTCGGCTCATGTTCATCCATTGTAAAAAAAAACTGGTTTTTCTCAATTGTGAAATATGTTAACTGAGGCATTGATGCTCAGCAAAATCGGAGTCGACTCAGCGCAACGTCGTAGAAAACTTAACGTAAAGATAACGTCTCTCAACCTGCAATACGTCTGTCTTATTTAGTTTGTAGCCCTAAAACTTTGCCATGTAACATCGAAAGCCGTACAGTTGTTAAAGATGTTCCATTTCATCGATACCACAAACAGCGTCATTTTACCATAATTATATATCTTCTCTATAGACCAATGTCAAGCAAATGAAAAAAACTGCCGGACTAATATAATTGCTACAAACTTAATGTGGCAGAAATTAATAACATTATTGTTATTCAGCTTTAAACTGCGTATTTAGATCGTGAGATGTCATTTTTTTTAGCTTTTGCACTTGAAGTCGTACCCGTTATAATTACACACCCCTCTCCCAGTGGGATTACCGTGTATCACTTTCTAACTACCGCAATCCTACCATAAAAGAATGGTATGACTTCGCATGCATCTATCGTGGAAAAAGATCAATTTTTTCTTAGGTCTAACGACAAATTTAACAGCTTTAACTCATGTTTTTAAACTCACGGTGCATTTTAAAGGATATTCGCAAATAGTATATAAATTCACTTTTACTCAACTCAGAGATTCTATTACAAAACGGCTAAATAATATCGAGATTTATTCAGTAGGTACAAGAACCTTTTAATGCCAATTAAATATAATTAATATAAAAATATCGGCACCCCAATTATTTTTATTAAGGGCTCATTAAGTGTATAACCTCCGCCCAGGAGGCAGAATTATATGGTAAAATGAAAATAGTTTTGAAACTAGAGGGCATAAAATATAAGATTACAATTAATTTTAAATTACAATTATTTTAAATTAATGTTTAAGAGATGTTTTAAAAGATTGAGCAAAACCTACTAACGTCGAGCAAATTGCACGCAAGCAACTCGATCGTCGAGAGATTGGCTTGTACAATAGACAGCTCGGGCTTAGCGGTATTAGCATTGCGGGCGGATGAGCCGGTTGGGGGTCTCGGGGGGGGGGGGGGGGGGGGAGCTGTTATTGAAAGGCTGGAAACGGGTTCCAAATCGCCAGGTGAAGAATGCATTGGTGGAGTGGTAGTGTGTGTGTGTGTGTGTGTGTGTGGGGGGGGGGGGGGGAGGGTTGACTGAGGTGGTCAAACTTTTATGGTTAAATGATTCAAAAGCGCCCTTCACCCTATACTCGCCGCTTAAATAGGAGTATACAAAGATAGTTTGGCTTTGATGTTCTAAAGATAAAGGAATGAAATTAAAAATTTTGTTATACGAACAGTTTGGGTGCTAAAATACAAATAGAGATTTAAGTAAAATTGATATCATATGTTAAATTATTTAATAACCAACAACAACTGTTGGTAACTTAAACGAGAACTGTTTGACAACTGTTGAACAACTATAAGACTGAACGATTGAAGAACGAATATCAGCTAACTAACTAACTGAACTGATTGATATAAAAATGTGCTTCCTATTTATAGTCAGTAATATGGGAATTAATTTCCCATTTAAAACGTGGGATAAAACATCCCTTTTTTATTTTGGGACAAAAGTTCTCTTTTTATTTTTGGGATAAAAGTTCCCATTTTCAGTACATCTCAATCGGCGACTAAGCAGGTTTTATTGTGACTGGCTGGATATACAAGGTTAGATAGAAATTTATATAAAATTTACAACAGGGTTTATAACAAACAAAATTAAGAGCAAAAGTTTTTAGTTTTGGTTTCCTTCGAGTTCATTGATCTTATTTTATAAAAATTTGATTCGATTCATCAAATTTGGGTTTTTCTTCTTCTCTCGTAAAAAAATTTTGTTCGAGTCCTAGTGTGTAAGTGTCCCTTTCATTGTTGAGATCCGCTGTTATAAACTGATATGGGACTGTTAAAATCTGTTTGTCAAGTGCTATATTTTTTAGGCGATACGTTTTCAGTTTCGAATTATAAGATTGAATCTTATATATACTTCCTTCGGGTAATATTCTGCACTGTAGGCCCCAGTCGAAATTTGGGTGTTCTCGGAATTGTCTACTTCTTGTTCTTTCCTTATTGAACTTCTGCCTTTCTAGTCGTTGACTCATGGTGAGGATTCGTGGTTGGATAGGGCATACTTTTGCTGTAGGTTTTAAATGTGTAGCTGTTGGGGCAATCGTTACTTCTGTCATGTCGATTTTTTTCTCACCTCTCCCGGTATTGAGGTTTTGCATACTTTTTCCTGGTGTGGCTTGTACTGGTTGTTGCTGTGGTTGTTCCTGTTGATGGCCCGTCAGTTCTTCAAAGGTGCCTGGAAGAATGAAGTCATCTAGATCCGGCATGTCATCGTCACATTCCTAACCTAAAATCTAAAAATAGAAACAACATAATTGTGTTTTATGGATAAGATCTTTATTTATATACAAAACAAAATAATTATTTGTGTTTTTTATTCGTATATTTTTTATAGTCATTATTGCTTTTAGACGGGAGATATTGGATTATCTCCATTTTCTTCATTGTTTTCATTTCTGCCATTTCTAATTGCACTATATAATGGGTGCGGAATATGTGGATATAAATTAAAATGCGTTTCTTTCATTTCAGTTACTAAATGCTCAGCGTCATCTGGCTGTTTCTCATTGGTTGTCTCACTTTTAAAGATAGAAGTCATAATAGAAGTGAACAGAATATTGTAAGTGGCAAATAAAACGGTTTTGCCAAAATTAACAGAAGCTCCAGTTATTTTATGTATCTGTAGGGCTTTTACAATTGTTACAACAATTTGGATAATAAATTTCAAGAAAAGAAAAGCGGCAAAATAAATTCCGCATTGCTCTAATATAAATTGTGTATAACCGAACATTTCATTTCTATATAGCGGTTATCAAGGAAGTTAGGAGAAATAAAAGAGTCTAAGTAGACTTTTCTCATTGGATAGTTAAGATAAGGTCTATCCTCACTCTTAAAATTATCTTACGAAACAACAAGTTCTTAAGAGAAAATTTTTAGAGCATTTTTCATTTCGTTGCTAAATTTAATTCCGCGCCAAAATTTCTTTAATTCTTGATCAGTAAATAAATATATTTCATCGCTGTCCTGGAATTTGTATTTGGTTAATCTTTGTGGAGCAATATTAGGCTCAAAATCAGAAGGTCCTTTGACTCTAGTTATACCTGTTGTTAATTCAACCAAGGAGTTATCATCTTCAATATCTAATTGAAATAAATTATCGTGTTTATCTACACACGATCGTTCTTCGGCGCTAGTATATGTCTTTCTAGTAATTGGATCAAAGAAATGTATTTTATTTAGATACATTATTGGAATTCTATTATAACATTTGTCCATTATTTGTAATGGTGAAAAATATTGTGGGCAATGATATAGCCATTCAACATTATCGTTTGTCTCTAAGAACATTGAGCGATTATTTGTTAGTAAGAATCCAGCCATACGTGGATTACTATGTAAATAGACTAGATTTTTTCTTTTGATAGCACGTTCTAACTCACAATCAGTTTTTATCATTTGTAAGTCAAATTGTAGTCTTCTTATATTAGTATATTCGTAATATTCAAATTTCGTTCCCATATGGGCTTCATAATTTATTCCTGATTCCAAATCAACACTTGGTTCCCCATCTTTGTATGAAGTCCGTTTTAAAAGAAATTTGCCTTTTGTGCCATCTATATAAGTTTTGAAATAAATTGTTTTTTTTTGCATTTCCTGTATCCATATAGAATCCTCCTAATAATATATATCGTAATATATGTATAAAGAGCGATAAGGAGTAGGATAGATTATTTTGTTTGAGTCACAAATTGACTGTGGATTATTATAAATCTGAAAAATGAAGGTATTTTGAGGCCCTTTAAATGGTTGCGCACGTCTAATAACAGCTTCTGTTGTTTCAGGCTCAGTTTCATGTTCTCTTACTATATAATTTTTTCTATCCATTTGTATCCTTTTTACTGGAGCTGTGTGAAATTCTTCTATTATACAATTTTCTCTATTTTCCCATGTATATGCATATGGATCAGTCGATCCACTATCACAGCCATTTTTGTTTAGGCTACAAGGCAGGGGAATATTATATTGGTTATTTACCGTTCCATCTTCTAAATTTACTAGTCATTTAATGTCTTGCATATATGTCTCGTAAGTATCGTGATAGATCCATCCTGTTTCTGTGCACTCATTACTGTATTTATCACTAATGTCGCCCTTATTTATTACTGTTTGTTTCTTTACATTTTTTGTAAATGGAAGTTTGTGAGTGTTAATAGTTGCAGAGCCTGTTTTCTTAGCTTCGAGATGTTGCTCGGCAGTTAATTTAATATCGGAGCTAATAGTTGCTTGTGTAGCAGATAATCCACTATCGTCAAAAGTATCACAATACCACTTTAGGCGTTGATGTGTAGCTGTACACATTGTGGCTTCTGATTTAGTCTTGTAATTGCGCTGCATAATAGTAGCGGTTGCCTCACTTACTTTAATTTTCGCGGCCTCGATATCACATGGAGCTATTTTGTTTAATGAATACATTTTATTAGAATCCGTCTTAGAGCAATCAAAATGTTCTACTTTTTTTTTCTTGAGAGTATTTTTAATTTCGGAGTCGGCATTCGCTCAATTAATTGAGAGTAGTGCGGAGATTATTAGGGGTACAATTACAGGTACTCTTATATTGAAAATATAGAAATTTGCTAACAGTGAAGAAAGAAGAATAATAAATTTACTTACTTCAATTATTTCGTCCAACAATTCTGGATCGGGCTCGCGGAACTGAAAGCTGGTTAGCTCAACTGTTTGTTGCTCTGAATTCATCTTAATATTCAATTATGTTAGTGAAGGTATGAATGCTTGAAGGGATTTTATATCCGAATTGAATTTCAAGACGGCAAATAGACTTGATGTGCCTTTCACTAGAAAAGTCTCCGTGGTTAAATCGGAAAAGAGGAAAGTAGCGTAAACAACGCTTAAATCGTTAGCAGGAAAGAAAGTGGATTTCAATTTGGCTAGTTTGCCGTTGGTTATAACAAGCATTTAGTCGTTGATAGAGAGATCAAGAAGGAAGAATGATTTCTGGTGTTTTTGGTTCCCTATTTATACTGTTGAAAATGGGCTGTTCCATCTCACTTTAGAAATATGTCTCAAATATTCCCATTTTTAATGACGGTTTCTTCCTTCTTATTGGCTGGGAAGATATTCCCCTTTTTTAAACCAGTTTGTGTAATTTCATTGGTTTTCAATTTTTGAGAATATTTATCCCATTTTTTTATTCGAGTTTTTGTTTTTATTGGTTTTCAGAATTGGAATTTTTATTCCCCTTTTATTTATAAATGCTAGAATTTGACTGGCTAATAATAAAATCATTTTGTTCTGTGAGAGTAATTACGTGTACTAAATGTTTTATTTCTTTTTACCTTTTAAAGCGTCCAATGGAATAGGATCATTAAATAACTTTGTAGCAACTGCTTGTCTGCCTGACCTTCTGGGCTCAGTAGAACATAACTTTTCTTTTACTGATTTATTAGCTAGTGCGGTTGTAGGTTGTGTAGTGATGACTTGTGAACTACTCTGAAGGTTAAAAGGACTTATATCATGTGCTAATGGTTGGGGAAAGATGTGTTTGTGGATAACTAAGAGGTCCTCTTGGATATGGAGTAGATATATGCTGGGGCCTAAATGACTTACTAGGCGAAGTAACTTGTTGTTGTGTATTAAATAATGTTCTGAGTCCTAATGTGTCAATGCCGGAATCAATCGCAGGGTTATTGCTACTACATCTAGTAGTAGTAATAGTAGAAGCAGTAGTAGTGGGTCTACTATTTGGGGGTTGCGGCGGCGTTTCAGCATTGTAGAATACTGGCCAAGGCATATAGTGCATATTATTACTAGGTTGAGTAGTATTAAATTTGTCTATGTAATGCCTGTTATAGTTATCATAGAATTGTTCGGGTTCAGCATATACAGTAGTATAATCAGCAATAAGGGGTTGTTTTTCTCTTTCTTTCAGAAAGTATTCCACTATATGATTTCTCTGCACTACCCTTTTTTGTTGGGTCTCGTCTCCTTGTATTTCATATGTTGTATTAGTTATATGTTTTGTAACAGTGTATGGACCGGACCGAAGTGTTTGTAGCTTCTTAGATATAAGTAGGCTTTTAGAATGATTCTCTAGTAGAGCTTTGCTTCCAATGCTGATTGGTCGTCCGAGTTTAAATCTATTTCTATATTCATGGGCTCTATTTGTAACTTGACGACAACGAGTTTAAGTGTTACAATATATGTTCTTAAAATCTCCTTAAAAAACCTATACGTCTCACGTTGTAGTACAGTATTGGAAAATCTATTTTGTAATAGATTATCTACCTTTTCGTTTTTACACGAATTTTTACAATGTGTATGTGACGGCAAGTCCTCCTGACAATATTGAGATATACAATTCTTCTTATTATCCCGCAGTAATCCTAGTCTAAGTGAAATAGGTATTTTTGGTTTTATTCCGAATATACTCTCGTACGGTGTATAGCCAGTACTATAATTCACTGCTGTATTATGCGCAAATGCAAATTTGTCAACAAGTTTTGCCCAATTGTTTCCAGTAGTGTTTAGAAAGTGCCTGAGATAGTTTGTAAGGTGCTTATTTTGGATTTCTAATTTCCCATTAGTCCAAGGGGAATATGCCGTTCGTGGCCTTAGGGTAATTCCAAGGTCAAAAGTCCAGTTTACAAAATCACTACTCGTAAAGGCAGTACCATTATCTTGTTCTATGTGCTGAGGTATTCCGAAGCTAGTTATAAATTTCTCCATTTGCTTTATAGTCTCGTCAGAATTAGCGGACTTAACAGCATATACTTGTACATATCTAGAGAAAGAGTCTACAACTACAAGACAGTAGTGCTTGCCATTACTAGAAGGCCGAAAATGTCCTTTATGGTCGATATGTATAGTATGGAAGGGAGTTGTCTCCAATTCGCCCCATTGCTGTAAGGGCGCTTCGTTTAAATCATGTCTTTTACTTTTATTTTTTTGACAATCTAAGCAATCGTGGATTAACATCGTAACCCATCTATACATTCCAGGCCAATAAAAGAATCTGGATATATGATTTAAGGCACTAGCATCGCCACGGTGGCCACTCATAGGATTACTATGCGCTAGCTCGAAACACTTAAGTAAAAGTGAAATAGGAATACATATCTTCAGTTCGAACGAACCGTGCTCATTAGGTTTATTGTAACATAGCAGTTTATAACTCTCATCCAGTAATAGTAACTTATATATACTCTTGTATGCTTTTAGTGCTTTACACTGTCGAGTCATATAGTAGTGTTCAGGTTCCTTGCCTGATTCTATCCATTTCCGTACTATGTGTAATACAGGGTCTTTACTTTGTTCTTGTAGTATAGTGTCAATATCTAGTTGTGCCTTTTCAGCAAATTCGGTTAACTTCGTTAGCAAATCAGAGCAATCTGATTTAACATTCTCGTTATGCAGTGCTGTTGACTCTATGATAGCATAGTTCTTTGTACGCTCTTTGTAGATTTCTTTTGCTTTCTCTAGTGCATGTATCAATGTTGGATCGACTAAATTATCTATGACGTCACTAAATCCGTCGTCATTATATCCTGAGTCGTCCAATTTTACATAATTTACTTCTTCTTGTATTTCACTATATATATTATCCGATTGTTTACTATCTGTGAGCTTAAATATTTGATTTATTTTTTTTTGCCAAATTTGAAATAGTCGGCTACATTATGTATAGCATTACAAGAGTCTGTAAATCCGTCGGGTGCGTCAGATATACTAAAATCATATTCTGATATATTCATTACGTTTCTTGTTCTACCTTGTACTTGTGCTAGTATAGGATAAGAATCGTTAGACGAGTTTGTTTTATCTTCTTTGTGCAACACAGAGTAAGAGACTGGCTTTAAATCCGAAATGTAAAAATTTATATCTTTAGGTATTGTCTTATGTTCAATCTGAAATTTGTTTGCTTCCTCTATTGGGACTTGTCTACTCAGTAAATCGGGAAATGCTAAGTTCTTGCCTTCGGTGTATATAATTTTCAAGTTCTGAAATTTAGTTAGAACGACTTGATATTTGAAAAATCAGTGCGAAAGTTGTTCGCGCCTAGACCAAAAAAATAGTATTGGCCTGTGATCGCAAAAGAGATATATAGGAAATGGGGAGCCTATTAAATAGAATTCTTACGTTTGTAGTGCGGATATTATTCCGCATATCTTTCTATGCTGTGGGGACATTTTGTGTTCAACTTTGTCGAATACTCTAGAGTTCGCTGATAAAATTCTCTTTCTATCAGGGAATTATTGTATAAGTATACAACCAGTGCCTAAGTTAGACGAGTCAGCATGTCTATGAAAGGGGTAGTTAGCATTTGGAATTGCTAAGAATATATCATGTGCGAATTTTTCTTTTAATATATTAAGTACTTTCTCTTGTTCTTCTTCCCATTTGAAATTTACATCGCCTCTTGTTAAATCGTACAAGGGCTTAGCATCTATATGAAAATTTATCACATAATTTGAGTAGAATCCCATTGCTCCTAATACGCTAAAAACATCAGTCTTTAATTCCGGGGTCTTTAAATTCTTAATGTTGTCAATACGCGATATAACTGGAGAGAGTGTGTTTTCTGATATAACGTGACCGAGAAATTTTACTTTTCGTAAAAAAACATTGTTTTATCCGGTGCGGCTTTTAAGTTAGCCTTTCTTAATAGAGCATGATAATCTTTTATTATATTAAACATTTCCTCTTTTCTATTAGATTGTAGTAGTGTGTCGTTAATAAATGAAATAGCCTTCTTTTCTTTTATAAGATGTCCGAATGCATAGCACATTAATTTACTAAAGAATTTGGGTAGTGGTTTTAATCCGTAGAAGCCGACTTGATAAGTATACTGTCTTCCTCCAATTATAAATCCTGTTATTTTTTGTGTCTCGGGAGTTAGTGGCACTTGATGATATGCACAAGAAAGATCGCTGCTTGTAAAATATGATCCATTTACTCGGGTTATTAGAACTTGTAGTGGTTCTAACGGCCAACTAGAGTTACTAGTGTCAGTAATAGATTTTAGATAGCGAGCATCTATTACTAGTTTGACGTAATCCTTCTTGGGGAGGATTATGATTGGGTTAACGAACCAGCTATTTATATCGTCATGTTCATCTAGCTCTCTTATAATCCCTGCTTGTATTAATTCGTCCATCAGTAATTCGAGTTAATCCCTTAAATGAAAGGGTATTTTACTAGGTCTTTGCTTTTTAAATTCGGCATTCTTAATTAGGGGTAAAGTAAATTGTTTTTTAGTACGGCCAATATCATATTTATGATGTGAATATACATCGTTGTCTTTAAGTAATATATCTGCAAGTCGGAAGAAATCGTTCTCAGTTAAGTCGGTTTGTGTAAAATCGAATTTTTGTAAGAATTCCGTTTATTGAAAAGAGTGTTTTTTGCCTCTGAGGTCTTTGCTTTTTAAATTCGGCATTCTTAATTAGGGGTAAAGTAAATTGTTTTTTAGTAAAGTAAATTGTTTTTTACCGCAGTAATCCTAGTCTAAGTGAAATAGGTATTTTTGGTTTTATTCCGAATATACTCTCGTACGGTGTATAGCCAGTACTATAATTCACTGCTGTATTATGCGCAAATGCAAATTTGTCAACAAGTTTTGCCCAATTGTTTCCAGTAGTGTTTAGAAAGTGCCTGAGATAGTTTGTAAGGTGCTTATTTTGGATTTCTAATTTCCCATTAGTCCAAGGGGAATATGCCGTTCGTGGCCTTAGGGTAATTCCAAGGTCAAAAGTCCAGTTTACAAAATCACTACTCGTAAAGGCAGTACCATTATCTTGTTCTATGTGCTGAGGTATTCCGAAGCTAGTTATAAATTTCTCCATTTGCTTTATAGTCTCGTCAGAATTAGCGGACTTAACAGCATATACTTGTACATATCTAGAGAAAGAGTCTACAACTACAAGACAGTAGTGCTTGCCATTACTAGAAGGCCGAAAATGTCCTTTATGGTCGATATGTATAGTATGGAAGGGAGTTGTCTCCAATTCGCCCCATTGCTGTAAGGGCGCTTCGTTTAAATCATGTCTTTTACTTTTATTTTTTTGACAATCTAAGCAATCGTGGATTAACATCGTAACCCATCTATACATTCCAGGCCAATAAAAGAATCTGGATATATGATTTAAGGCACTAGCATCGCCACGGTGGCCACTCATAGGATTACTATGCGCTAGCTCGAAACACTTAAGTAAAAGTGAGATAGGAATACATATCTTCAGTTCGAACGAACCGTGCTCATTAGGTTTATTGTAACATAGCAGTTTATAACTCTCATCCAGTAATAGTAACTTATATATACTCTTGTATGCTTTTAGTGCTTTACACTGTCGAGTCATATAGTAGTGTTCAGGTTCCTTGCCTGATTCTATCCATTTCCGTACTATGTGTAATACAGCGTCTTTACTTTGTTCTTGTAGTATAGTGTCAATATCTAGTTGTGCCTTTTCAGCAAATTCGGTTAACTTCGTTAGCAAATCAGAGCAATCTGATTTAACATTCTCGTTATGCAGTGCTGTTGACTCTATGATAGCATAGTTCTTTGTACGCTCTTTGTAGATTTCTTTTGCTTTCTCTAGTGCATGTATCAATGTTGGATCGACTAAATTATCTATGACGTCACTAAATCCGTCGTCATTATATCCTGAGTCGTCCAATTTTACATAATTTACTTCTTCTTGTATTTCACTATATATATTATCCGATTGTTTACTATCTGTGAGCTTAAATATTTGATTTATTTTTTTTGCCAAATTTGAAATAGTCGGCTACATTATGTATAGCATTACAAGAGTCTGTAAATCCTTCGGGTGCGTCAGATATACTAAAATCATATTCTGATATATTCATTACGTTTCTTGTTCTACCTTGTACTTGTGCTAGTATAGGATAAGAATCGTTAGACGAGTTTGTTTTATCTTCTTTGTGCAACACAGAGTAAGAGACTGGCTTTAAATCCGAAATGTAAAAATTTATATCTTTAGGTATTGTCTTATGTTCAATCTGAAATTTGTTTGCTTCCTCTATTGGGACTTGTCTACTCAGTAAATCGGGAAATGCTAAGTTCTTGCCTTCGGTGTATATAATTTTCAAGTTCTGAAATTTAGTTAGAACGACTTGATATTTGAAAAATCAGTGCGAAAGTTGTTCGCGCCTAGACCATAAAAATAGTATTGGCCTGTGATCGCAAAAGAGATATATAGGAAATGGGGAGCCTATTAAATAGAATTCTTACGTTTGTAGTGCGGATATTATTCCGCATATCTTTCTATGCTGTGGGGACATTTTGTGTTCAACTTTGTCGAATACTCTAGAGTTCGCTGATAAAATTCTCTTTCTATCAGGGAATTATTGTATAAGTATACAACCAGTGCCTAAGTTAGACGAGTCAGCATGTCTATGAAAGGGGTAGTTAGCATTTGGAATTGCTAAGAATATATCATGTGCGAATTTTTCTTTTAATATATTAAGTACTTTCTCTTGTTCTTCTTCCCATTTGAAATTTACATCGCCTCTTGTTAAATCGTTCAAGGGCTTAGCATCTATATGAAAATTTATCACATAATTTGAGTAGAATCCCATTGCTCCTAATACGCTAAAAACATCAGTCTTTAATTCCGGGGTCTTTAAATTCTTAATGTTGTCAATACGCGATATAACTGGAGAGAGTGTGTTTTCTGATATAACGTGACCGAGAAATTTTACTTTTCGTAAAAAAACATTGTTTTATCCGGTGCGGCTTTTAAGTTAGCCTTTCTTAATAGAGCATGATAATCTTTTATTATATTAAACATTTCCTCTTTTGTATTAGATTGTAGTAGCGTGTCGTCAATATATGAAATAGCCTTCTTTTCTTTTATAAGATGTCCGAATGCATAGCACATTAATTTACTAAAGAATTTGGGTAGTGGTTTTAATCCGTAGAAGCCGACTTGATAAGTATACTGTCTTCCTCCAATTATAAATCCTGTTATTTTTTGTGTCTCGGGAGTTAGTGGCACTTGATGATATGCACAAGAAAGATCGCTGCTTGTAAAATATGATCCATTTACTCGGGTTATTAGAACTTGTAGTGGTTCTAACGGCCAACTAGAGTTACTAGTGTCAGTAATAGATTTTAGATAGCGAGCATCTATTACTAGTTTGACGTAATCCTTCTTGGGGAGGATTATGATTGGGTTAACGAACCAGCTATTTATATCGTCATGTTCATCTAGCTCTCTTATAATCCCTGCTTGTATTAATTCGTCCATCAGTAATTCGAGTTAATCCCTTAAATGAAAGGGTATTTTACTAGGTCTTTGCTTTTTAAATTCGGCATTCTTAATTAGGGGTAAAGTAAATTGTTTTTTAGTACGGCCAATATCATATTTATAATGTGAATATACATCGTTGTCTTTAAGTAATATATCTGCAAGTCGGAAGAAATCGTTCTCAGTTAAGTCGGTTTGTGTAAAATCGAATTTTTGTAAGAATTCCGTTTTATTGAAAAGAGTGTTTTGTTCAGCATGTACATTCGTAGTAATTTTGTCTATTAATTCCTTTACTTGATAAGCTGAGCGGAATGTTGGAAATTTTTCTTTTGATTTTGGTTGGCATATCCTTTTTGCCTCTTTAGAAAAGTCAGTTGCAATTTCATCCTCGTTTTTACATTTCTCTACTAGTTCTCCTGCGGATAACTCCATTATTTCGGCGATAAGCTCGTCAGTGAGAGGACGATTTTCTATATTATTTATTAATTGTAATTCTTTGCCACTAATGTATACATAAATAGTTATTCCTGTGTGCTTAAAGTGTTCCTCTAATTCGTTAGCTATTCTTTTCCATAATCTGGGGTCTCCGCCACATGCTTTCTGAGGCATAGCAACACATCTTATGCCGTCAAGCATAAGTGTCTTTTGTAGTTCGCAAAATACTGAACAAGTTCTACTTGCTTCGTATGGGGAGAGTTATAATATTCCTTCATTACAAGGCTATATATAATTTGTTGACTATACTCATCTTGAAAATGTATTAGTTCGTGGTCTGCCTCATTCTCCGATCCAACACTTTTAAAATATTGTAGAATATTTCTCTTTAAGTTGGGATATCTTTTAATAAGGGAGGCAGTAAAGCCGTTGTCTAATACTAAGTCTCTAGATATAGTATGAATAATAGGCATATTGGCGTCGAATATTGAATGCTCGTCAAAGTTAATATACCTAATGCTTTCAGCGGTTAGGTCAGTGGATTCGGATATAGTACTTGTAGTTGTATTTAACATAAAACAACTATCAAGCTTTTTGCATCTATTGATAATTCAATAAGTGAATTCGTTACAGTCGCGCATACTATTTTTTTGTGCGTTGTTTGTAATGTCACATATAGTAAATCCAATTATCCCTTTATTTAGAGCAACTTGATGATTTTTGTGCTTTTCAATAATTAGGGGAATATGTTTTTCTTTCTTAGTACAAATAGTATTCATAAAGCACAACTCGGTTTTTACTGTAGTCCTATTAGGTACAAAAGAAGTGCCTTTCGGAAAGATATCTTGCTTCCTACACTAGTGCTTGTAAAAAAATGTAGACTTAGGTGGGATATACAGAGGCTGATGTATTATCACTGCGTTCAATTTAGAGACTTGGGGATATGCCTTTTCATTATTTAGCGAGCCATAACTAAGAACTCCTTTATCGCTAGTCTTCAATTCTACTGCCGGAATATCAAAGTATAGTGCTTTAAGAAATGTATGACAAAAATCGACTCCTAATAAATTAGAAGTTTTCTCCTCAGTAATCCATACTCTATGATCTGCTTTATATTTCTCGTCTGTATCAAAATATGAGGTTAGTATAGTGTAGCCTATCATGCGTATTTCAGAACCGTTATAAGTTCTTGTTTTATTGCCTGAAGTCTGGATGTTTATTTGTTGCCCCAACTGATTAAGCTCAATATATGTTGGGTAATTTATTATAGTGCATGTTGACCCTGGATCTATCATGAGTTCTATTTCTAAGCCACTATGTTTTTTATTGTCTCCGGTAGCAAAGTGATATAAGTTCAAGAAAATTCGGGCTTTCGGATTTGATGTGCTATTCTTATTTTTCGGAGACCGTATTAGTTTATAGGAAATAAATCTGAGATAGCGTCACAATACTCAACATTGTTTTCTTCTTGTTGAATCCAACGAACATTGTTTTCACTTTGTGTATTATAAGACTTTGGGTCTTATTGTAAAGTAGGCCTTATATTACATTGCGCTTGATTTCTATTGAATTGGCTGTTTTCACGCTCATAGAATTGTTTAGCAGCATATTCATTTTGCCGAAATAAATTTTCTCGGGGAAATCTTTGGTCATATTGCTTATTTTGATTAAATCTATTGCCGTACTTGTAGCTGTTCTGGTTATTATAGAAGGAGTTTGGGTTTCGGGCTCGATTGTTATAATTATTATTTCTACTATTGTACTGATTATTATTCCAAGCGCCTCGTCTGTAATTATTACTAAACGTAGGCTTGGTCTCTTTTTGCTATAATAATTCCTTTCTAATCTTTTGCACCTCGTCGTCTAACTTGTTTTTGTTACAAGTAGAAATAGAATGTCCGTGATTTCTACAATACTCACAGAATCTAGTATTATTGGCTCGTCCTTTATATTCGGGTCTCTATTGAAGTTGTTTGTACCTTGTATGGCACTGACTTTGTTGCTTTTTATCAAGCCTGTAAGTTCCTTAATTTGAGTCTCTAAGGACGATATTTTGTCTGAAGGTTGTTTAGCCGAATTCTCATCAATAACTACACAAGTTGAATCTTGTGTTATTAGATGTCCATTTAAATCATCCCAACTTTCGCTAGGTTTCTTGATACGCCGTTTATGGGCTTTTCGCTTTCAAGATGGGGGTTGTAGTCCCCTTAGAGCAAAATCAATATACTTTTTGTTCTCTCTGTCTAGATTGTATTACTGCTTCTTGCGCTCGATTAGCGTTAGCTACATGTGTTAAATCTTCTAGCCAACCTTTATCAACAGCGTGCTTGACTCTATGAAAATAGTTTTTTTTCAATTCACCTTCTTGTCTAGAAGCATTTTCTACTTCTAATCTATGCTTAAATTTATCATGGCCGTCAGTAAATCTATCCAGAAAGTTGTCTTAAATATCATTTAAGACTTTAGCTTCATCGACAGTATTAAACCATTCCAAGGCCGTATCGGCTAACAGGGACCCAAATAGTGATCTCTGTCTATTTTCATAACTCTTTTTCTTATCAGGATCAATAGGAACAACTCCTAACAAAAATTTTACTTTTTGATCAACAGAATTCTAAAAGTCAAGAGCACTCTGACTTAGATCGTTACCTGAAAATGTAATTAAAGATACATTACTCAGAGAAATAGGAGCATCAGCCATTTTTATTTAAAATATTTGGACGTCGCCAACACTTCATTTTATCTAGGATAAGCTAAGTATTTTTGTAAGTACCAGAGACGACTTTAGATAGTCTAAGAATTACGTCCTCTGGGTACAATTTATTTTTATTTGAGAACTTAGAAAATTTTCTAAGTCTTTTGTTGAAGTCAGATAACTGACGAAAGATAGAAAATTTTAGAAATAGCTGATACAATTTTAACATAGAATTTAAAACAAAGTGTTAAGTTCGACTTATTTAAGTCAGAACATAGAAATGAGACAACTTGGAAATTTTTTCTAAGTTTTTTGCTCGCAGCAGATTTTATTTAAGTTAAATGTTAAAGTTAGAGTCTTTAGATCATAGAATTTACTAACCTTGAGTGAGCCTCACTAGTTGCACCAATTTATACTCGCCGCTTAAATGGGAGTATACAAAGATAGTTTGGCTTTGATGTTCTAAAGATAAAAGGAATAAAATTTAAAATTTTATTATAAGAATAGTTTGGGTGGTATAAAACAAATAGAGATTTAAGTAAAGTTGATATCATATGTTAAATTATTTAATAACCAACAACAACTGTTGGTAACTTAAACGAGAACTCTTTGACAACTGTTGAACAACTATAAGACTGAACGATTGAAGAACGAATATCAGCTAACTAACAAATTGAACTGATTGATATAAAAATGTGCTTCCTATTTATAGTCAGTAATATGGGAATTAATTTCCCTTTTAAAAAGTGAAATAAAACATCCCTTTTTTATTTTGGGACAAAAGTTCCCTTTTTATTTTTGGGATAAAAGTTCCCATTTTCAGTACAACCCCGTAAAATTGTCTTGAAAAAAGTCGTTCAATCCCATACTTAGAGACTAGTAAGGCGCGAGGCTCTAAGAGACTAGTAAGGCGCGATGCTCAACCCCATAGTTTCCTCAGGCGTGAACTGTTTATCGTTTCTTAACGTTTCTTAACGACGAAAAATTAAAAGTGTCAAACAAAAATTTGTTAAGTGAAAAACCGCAGGACTAATATAATTGCTGCAAACTTCGAGATCAATTAAGCTTTGCAAAGGGGGGGGGGCTTTGGTGGTAACATGAATCACTAAGAGGGGTTTGATATGACGTCATTAGGGGTTATATACCACTATAGCCACTAATAAAATTTGAAATGAATAAAATTACACCAATTTCGGCGCACTTTTCATTTGACTTTTAGTATTCAACTGCCGCCAGACGAGATCAGCTGCTGACACTTGTGAATCAGAGAAAAATATATCTAAATCACGTAAAACGAACAAGCCAAGGGCGCAAAAGTCACTCGAAAAGTCAAAACGGTCGAGCAAAAATTTTGCATAAAAAAGACCAACACGTTTGCAATGATAGCTTCCATTTTCGTTCGAGAGCAATTATATACAAGAACGACTATTTAGCATAACAGTTTTTACGATCATTTAGACTGAGAAAAGTATATTTACCCAGTTTTGAATGTAAGGCTGGTTCATTTGGCCATGTCTCGGTGGCCCGTGGGACTTGAGATGAAACTATTACAAAAGAACATTGAATTAAATTATCCGCTCAACCATGAGAAAACACGCTTGTAACATCGACTGCTAATTTGTAATCGGATTACTGTACGAAAAGATCAAAGGATTTAAATTGTATTACGGCATTGGGTATCTTGGCACTGAGTAAATTGTGATGTAACCTTACCCGATACATTTCCGATGTACTCTTCTCGTGGTGAGAAGTAACAGCCACTCTCAGTTGAGTTGAACGCATATTCGCTCAGTTGAGTAATGGGATAGTTGAACATCACTAGTGATTTTTTCAATTGCCTACTCCAGTCAGTCTAAAGGAAATTTAATTTCCTTGTTTCTTGGGATCTATTCTGCCCCCCCCCCCTCAGCTTAGTGAGCATAAATCTTTTATGACCCCCCAAGCGTACGTGCTATTTTCTTACATAGTAACGTGCTATATAACAACATATAATTTGTAACTGGGGGTCATGAAAAACACTGGGGGAGGGGGGGGGGAACAGAATAGATCCGTTTCTTGAATGCAACGAGTTCATAAACACGTTTTTTAACCACTGAGGAAGTCTTGTTTTGTCGATTTTGAGGTCACATTTTGAACATCATAGATAAGACACACTGATGTGAAGTTTGAATGTATGCTTAAGAGACCCGCATTAAGCTCGGGGGGAGGGGGTGGGGGTTAGAATATTTAAATATGAAATATTAAATTGTATAAGTGCACTCAAACAAGTGCATTGTATAAGTGCTAAACCAAACATTAAGAATGCCAAAAGGTGTATTAGTTCACACGATAGGCTGACGAAAACAGATTTTTTTTAACTGGGAGGGAGGGGAGGGGGGAATAATTTTTACCTCATTATCGGAAGCGGGTGCATCAAAACATAGACATCCATGACAGGGGTGTTCCTCAAACCTTCGTCTCAAGGAATCAATCATTAGTGTCTTGTCCAGTGTGTCTTTGCCATAGGAACCAATAGTAAAAGAAAAACCGCCTTTAATTTCGAGACCAGTTGTCAAATAAGAAATGCCTATAACAAAAGCCACAGGGAAGGCATGTTTCCTCATAGTCATAAGTTCTAATTTGACCAAATAAGATGACACAAAATGCACGAACTAAAAACTGCGTTGCGATTGTTTTGTTAAAGTTATTAGAGTAATTGCAAAGTTAAATGTACTGAATATCAACGTTAGCACCCTAAAGGGTTTGTGAGATAAAATTTCAGCTGAAAAGACATGACATCTACAGGAGGTATGACAAGGTTTACGTTCAAACTATATAATACTACAAAAAATTAATCATAGTTGAGTTATGGGACCAACTTATTTTCTAATTTATTAAAGGAATTAAATAGAACTCCTCTTTTTATAAAAAAAAAATTTACGATGCTAAGAACTCAACTGTTGAGATCTTTTCCGTTGCCCCCCCCCCCCCCCAGCTTAGCAGCTTAGTGGGCGCATATTATTTGCACCCCCAAGACGCACATGCTATATTTTTACATAATGATCTACTATGTAATGGCGCGTGGTCTGTAATTGGGGGGCGCATATCGTACTGGGGGGAACAAACGGAAAACATCCATTTTTTATATGCTCCCAACTGAAACTAAAACATTCTATTGAGCAGAACAAAAAAAATTAATAAAAATCTGAAAGTGTGAGAACTCTGTTAAAATTTTTGTAGTGGCTATTTTTTCGTCTAAAAGCAGAGAGCAAAATTAGACAACCTAGAACGAAAATTAATCAAGCATTAAAAACTCAAGACCAGCCCAACCTAGCTGATTAATGTTGAGTTACATGGCACAGTTGAACGTGACGCAGCATTTGCCATATAAAATGGTGAATATATTAAAAGTTTTGTTTTTTTTCGTCCATGTCTAATTTAGAGACCCATTCCCGTTAATTACGGACCGGAAACAGAAAAAAATCAGGTCTCAATGTGTCTCCGCTATCTTAGAGACCCCTAGGGTACGATTTTGTCAGTCACTAAAATTTCGAGGCAGAGAACTTAGTTTGAAAGATTGAACATAAATTTAAAGAAGTAAAAGCCTAGTTTTCATGCCCTAAAATTGCTGTTTAAATTAGGACACTAAGTATTGGACAAAAAATCAGACTTAATCATAAAACTAACTTTTGATTCAAACTGCTATAAATAGTCGGCTGCTTCGATATCGGAGATGGAGATGTTTGGTTTATTTTAACTCCTGTACATTTTCAAGAAGAAAACTTTTCTTTTACTAATCTTCAAAATTTTACTTTTAAGGTCAATTTCAAATGAAATTCAACACTCTGAACCCTTTTGTTTTCTAAAGATGCTAGAATAAAAACTTAGTCCCCCTCGGGCCTCGTGCTGAGCACTCGGGCGCAAAAGCCATCGTGTCAGGGCACCAAGTCACTCGAGCGACTACGATTTCGTTCTAACAAATACCTAGTTGCCATATAACGTAGAGTCCTCAAATTACTATCAACATACCATAATGGTGGTTTTGTGGTGATGAGGGGGACTATAATGAGAACAATCGAAAATTTCTTCACAAGCAGGGATCCACTTGAGGAACAAATAAAGCGGCATCAATATTTCTTCTAATTTGCAAATAATGGGGTGGCCCATCTACTAAGTTTTTGACCGTTATATTTGTTTTTCTTGCATTTTATATTATAATTTGGTGCAAGAAGTACAGAGACAATAACTCAGAGATTCTGATAATGTTGCTTAAATACGCAGAATGGGCAATGTTATTTGAATAGGCACCACATGTATAACACCGAAGACAAGGGGTATCAAATTTTTGCCAATTTCCAAATACTGTGTATTAACTTGATGAATTTTTCACTTCTGTTTGATTCACATCACAAGTTTTTTTTTTTTTTTGGGGGGGGGCACAAATGGAAAAGATCATTTTTTTATCATTCATGTTTACGAAACCAAGAAGTAAACATACATAAAGCACTGTCATTAAGGACTGAAGTAAATAATATTCTGGAAGTTCAAAAATCACTCAGGTAATTTGGCGAAAAATTAATTCAACTTTGTTGATACAAAAAAAAATTCAAAGTTCAAAGATAGTAGAGGGCAAGAACCAGTTTTTTTTGTACGAAGAATTTGTTGAATGAGGTACAAAAATGTAATTACTACAAGAATTCATAGCAATAACCGCTAGAAATGTAAATTTTTGGTGTAAAGTTTAATTTCAGATCTTGAGTTAATGCACAATTTTTATCCAATCAGTTTTCAAGTACTGGGATAAAACTAGACAAATTTTACCCCCTTTAATTCTATATTTAAGATTGAACTTGAATACTAGCACTCGCGGGACTTGCAGCCATCACACGGGCTCAGAATTTGAAGAAAAAATGGGTATAGATTAGTTAGACATTGAAAACAACAGGCAATCAATCCTGCTCGAATTGTTTGCCTTTATAAGATGATGAAAAAAGTAGGAACATAGCTGGCAGATTGCCAGAAAATAGCCGCAATAGATTCGTAGATCGGCAGTCAAAAAACAGTAAAAGGACAGACCAAAAAATTCGTCTTTTCGTTGAAGGCTGATCTGTTATATTTTGATTAAAGATCTGTATAAATTATTGCTGCCTCTATTAGCTGATTGCAAATAACCTTCATTTAGAGTGAAACGCACCCATTTGACCTTATCTCTTTGAATTAAATTAAATAAAAGTCAATTTCAAAGTGAGGAAGTGATTTTTGTGAGTGAGGTAAGTCAAGTGTGACCAAAAATTTAATCACGCGCATGAACAAAAAATCTCGCTCCACTAAGAGCGAAAAATGACGTCACACATGCAATTCAGTTAAAATTGCATGAACGAATGAACAAAAAGTGGCTGTGACGTCATATGGTCGTAACAAAAATCATGACGACGAAATAAAAAAACATAGCCGGAAGAATTCCGGAAGCGACTCGAAGCACCAAAACTTCACAAAAGGCTGAAGCCATTACCTTTTGTATTAAACCACTAACTCATTACCTCCCCGGGTCTGATCTAAAAATCGGTGAAATTTAAATCACTGTCACCAAGAGAAAGAAAACGCAGCAAAATTTTATTATTGAAAACGTTTGGTAACGTTAAAAAATTCTGAAATTTTTAGGATGGTCAAAAAACTGATAGCCTGACAAAACTGACAGGGCCATCAATTGCCCTCAGATAATTATTGATTCTAATCTCAAAAAGATCGCGAAAGCAAACGGCAGATAAAAACTTTTCAAAAAAGACAGGAAAGTCAAAATTATTCAAAAAAGAGTGCTCAAACTTAAGAATCAGAGAACCACTACAATTAGATTTCTAATCACGGCAATTAAGACAAAAATAAAACATGATTCTTCCTTGTTGTATATATGCTAGACAACATGATTTCATACTAATTCAAAAATTAAATTAATCATAGAAAAACAAAAGCAACAGAATAATATTCAAAGGCAAAAAATCGTCTAAAAACAATACCAAGCCCGGAAGAAAATTGCAATGAATAGTAATAAGTAGAAATGTTGGAATTGACTTTCTAGCAAACTCCCAGTACTGCCTTATTTTGAATTAAATCAATTGCAAACCGAAGAAACCAAGATCTAAGAAAAAGCTGAATTCATTCAATTTTTTAACAACTGAAAAAATCAATATAACGAATATAAAAGTAGGTGCCAGGACAAAACTAGAATGATACAAACGAGAATGTGAAGAATATGGACACAATGTTAGGAACACCGTAACAAAAAGACCAATTCTTGATTTTTGAAAGTTAAAAATAAAATTTAAAAAAATCAAGAAAAACGAGTACATTTCATTGATCAGCATTCGAGACATAGAAAAGACAACGAGTCATTCGAGACAAAAATCCAACTTGCTGAAGACAATAAAACAAGAAAAAGCAGAATTCAGACATGCAAAACAATGAAACATTTCGCAAAAAAGTGGTCAGAAAATATTTAAGACTGCATTTATGAAAAAAAAACATATCTGTTTTTTCAAAAACTTAACACCAAAAAATGATTGAATTTTTATTGGAACACAATTAAAGTCCCTCATGTTCCCCAAAATACTATTTTTGTAATTAAAAGCAAAATACAAACAAAAAACTGAAAAAAATTGGCAAAAGCTACGAAAATCGGATTAGCAAATGCACGATTTTATGAAACAAAATTACATCGAGGTAGAAAGAGGCATTGATGGCATCGAGGTATATGATTTATCAAAGAGAAGTTGCCATTATAACTGATTTTTGACAAAAAACAGCTAAAAAATCCAAAAATGAGAAATTAATAGAAAAAAGTAAAAAATTAACTAAAAAATAAAGAAATATGTGCCAATTTTGCATTTGAAACGCAATCTCAGGCTATGCAAAATACTGTGCTATCAATTTCCGGGGTTTATATTTCTCCAACATAGCATCGATTAAAATTTATTTCTACAAAAAACCAAATTACAAGCAAAAAAACTCGGCCACTTAGACGAAAAAACGGCTAAAAACGGTTATCTATATGTGCCATTCAGTCAAAAACTACTTTTCAATGTCAAAAAGTCATTCACTAAACGCAGCGCATGATCAAAAAAACTTCTCTCGCTCAGAAAAAATTAGTTCACACTGCAATTTTACTCGCTTTCGCTTTTAGGTCAAAACATCGTCTGAACGAATAGTACTTCCGGTAAAAAAAAACCTTAAGAAAACCAATACTCCTCTTCGAGTCGGAAAAAAAATTAGTTCACACTGCAATTTTACTCGCTTTCGCTTTTAGGTCAAAACATCGTCTGAACGAATAGTACTTCTGGTAAAAAAAAACCTTAAGAAAACCAATACTCCTCTTCGAGTCGTAATAAAAAAAACCAAGAGAAGGCCAATAATAGCCCCAGCTATCGCTGTGCGGCTATTAAAAATGAAACTGAAGCAGCAGTGTTAAGCCCGGGCTAACCATATGTATGAGTTTTTGTACTCTAGTAAATCAATACACCACTCCTATCTTTTTCTAATGAAATTGTCCTGTTTTGAGAAGAATAGTACTCTGAAATAAGCGGAAAAAATAACATACAAACTTCTATTTGAGAAACATTGCCACCGTCGTTGATTTCAAGTTAAACGTGATATCAAGGTTCTCTTGGCTGAAAGAAGCCAAGTAACTTATACAGGGGACAATTTTAGACTGCGTTTGTCTCCATGGCCAATTTGAAACTACTCGTTAATTTTGTTTGTTTTCTAAATGAAACTGCACAATTTTGTTAGCTGATCTAAACCCTATAAGTACGCGCAAAATTTAAAACTGATTTATCAAGATTTAAAACTGTTCCGTTTTTCAGGCTGAAGAACCAGAAGTTAGTGAGTCTGCACCCACATCTGGATCTGTTGGTGATGGATCGGGGTCCACAGCAGAAGGAGACGCAGCAGCACTCGCCACCGGGGGAGACGCAGGACTGCCCGGTATTAAGGAGGAGGACGAGCCAGTGGACGAAGCAGCTGCAGCTGCTGCCCTGGCAGCCGCTGCAGAAGGAGCCAGTGCAGACACTCAGCCTCCTCCCCCAGTAGATCCAGTGGCTGCAGAAGGCGGTGGTAACCAGGTGTCAGAACAGAATGCGGAGGCAGAACCGGTAAGGGATGCAGAAACAGATCTGAAATTTCAAATTGTTGGAGCTGTTGTAACATTGGTTGAGAATTAAGGCCAAAGAAGTAAGTTCTATAGAACGGATCATTAACGGCGAACAATGTATCTACCAAATAGACCAGGATACCTCAACCCAAAAACTCCAAAAATGTTATATGGTTGATGCATAATGCACGCTTATGCGAAAGACAGTTGAAGAGGTTGCTCGTTAAGGATTGGCAAAGACTTCAGGTTAAGGCTTGTTTGCTGCCAAGTAAGTACAAACGGAGGTAGTTGGCTGCATTAAGCTACGATAGCTTAAAATGATAAACATTTATTGATCATGAATCGAGTGAGAAAAATGGTTATCTTGCAAGACGCTGGCAGAAATCTTGCAGGATAAGCATTCGAAATCAAGTGAGCTACAAATTCCAAACAGGATGGTATTGATGTCAGGTTAAGGCAGATTCATGGATAGCAGTTATAAACTGAGGACCTGATCTACTAGAGGCCTCCTTGCACTATAGTGACAGTGCAGTAATCATAGTGTGAGAACTGGCGTTTGGCAGAATGCCCTAAAATGAAATTTAGAGCCGAATAGTTTTGTGGATTTGATTGGTCGATCCCAAGGTCATTACTTTAAAGGCAATTTTTAAAAAAAAATATATAGATACAAATGTGTCACGAAGGTGTAACGGTGTTTGCAACTCCCTTGCCACCCCCTCCCCCCGGCAATTTAATTTCTTTCATTTCTTCTACTTAAATTTAAAATAGTCATATTGTTTGGCCAACAAAACATAACCATTCGGCTCTGATTCTCATTTTTTCTCATTCGAGTCTGCGTCCATTTTCGTGTAATTCCTAGCTTGGTAAAAACCATGCTGATATATTTTGAGTTGATAAACCCAGTGGTCTTTCAGAACGAAGGAGAAGAGACGGCTGCACCTGCACCAGTCGAAGATGAAACAGCACCACCAACAACCGATGCACCAGAAGAAACCCCAGCTGCTGCCCCCGAAGAGGAACCCCCAGCCGAATAACCCGTAGCAGTGTTATAACTAGCTGTCCAAATTTTCATTCTTGATGTCAATTTTTAAGAAATCCATCTACAAATTTAAATCAAATCTCTTGTTTCCTTAGAAGATCCATATTAGCATATTAGGGGGAGAAACTGAGCAACATTACCTTAGCTGTGTGTTTTTGCGCATCAATTAATCATAATTATGAGTAAATATCAGATTTTTGGCCTGCTGCCTAATAACTAGAACAAAACTAGAGACATCTCTGTCTGCGAGCCGAGATTCCCACGTCCAGATTGTTTCGGATTTCAAAGCTTGAAGCTTAGAAAATATTTTTCAACGATAAAAGACATGGAGGGAATGTCAAATTTTGGAAATAACGAAACGTTACTCACTATTGACCCTACCAAAAACTTAAATGTCGTTAAGCCATAAGCATAAGGAACCATCTTGATTATCACAAATTTAATATCCATCTATTGAAATTCAGGACACCATTAAAATTCGTTAAGTTAAAGGAGGCCATATAACTTTTTGAATATCTCAAATATCTTAGGCCACAAAATTATTTTTCAAACAATTAAAGGACTATAAAGGACTATTGTCAGTTTTTTTGCAAATGGCTCCATCTCAATAAATCGCTGAGTAATTGTTCTCTAAACGCCTTAATATCCTCTACGTTTACGCGATTCACCGTTCATTTAAATTACCAGAAAACTTAAATTCATAATAAGAACACTTTTTTGCCTCCGATTTAGTGGCATTATTATTGTTCTTTCAATACACTTCATTTCACATTCATTTTATGTCTGAATTGATAATTCAGCAGAATACTTACGCGCTGTTTTCATGTATCTCTGTACTTCAAAAATGATTTCTCCATTTATTGTCACGGTAATTTTGTTGCTCCTAAGTATACTGAAACTACAAAGTAATCTAAATCTGATTTGGAAGACTCCTTCCCACCTATAATGAGTGTAATGCAGATTTCACTGGCTTCACCAGTATTACTAGTTAGAATTTTCGATGATTTTTTTAAGAAAACTTTTCAGCCTAAAACTCAGGCTCCTATTCTTTGTGAAACAAAGTTATGGTTTCTTCAATATTTCTTAAATACTTTTAAAAACTGAACGTAATGCAGGCTGTGTACACATCTTTCACCGCATTCACCGCAATTCTTACATTTTTTCACATAATTTTTAGCGTTAGCACCCTGACACGGGATTTCATTACCAGATAAACGATTTTCCAACATTTATCCTTGAAAAATGATTACTGTTACGAAGTAAAAAAGTTTGCGGCAAAATATTACCCAATCAGAATCAATTATTCAAATAACACATATAAATCGTTCCAAATAAGAGTAAAAAACCTTCTAATACACGTAGAAAGTTCCAAAAAGTTCATTTATCCTGATTTTAAGTCAATGTAATCACTAAATGTATTGATTGAACTGGCAATGACATCAAACGAAAAAACCCGTTATATGAACATCAAAAAATCTCGCTGTCTATGTTTCTCTAGTTGAATTGTACGTCCCAATATACTTAGATATATGTATAGAGAGCTTTGAATTTATATTCGAAAAGTTTTGTGGAGCCGAATAGTTTTGTGGATTTGATTGGTCGATCCCAAGGTCATTAATTTAAAGGCAATTTTTAAAAAAATATATATAGATACAAATGTGTCACGAAGGTGTAACGGTGTTTGCAACTCCCTTGCCACCCCCTCCCCCCGGCAATTTAATTTCTTTCATTTCTTCTACTTAAATTTAAAATAGTCATATTGTTTGGCCAACAAAACATAACCATTCGGCTCT
Organism: Convolutriloba macropyga; assembly: GCF_964194025.1. Taxonomy (NCBI): domain Eukaryota; kingdom Metazoa; phylum Xenacoelomorpha; order Acoela; family Convolutidae; genus Convolutriloba; species Convolutriloba macropyga. The sequence continues at coordinate 2,334 of NW_027453766.1, read as the reverse complement.
GATTCTCATTTTTTCTCATTCGAGTCTGCGTCCATTTTCGTGTAATTCCTAGCTTGGTAAAAACCATGCTGATATATTTTGAGTTGATAAACCCAGTGGTCTTTCAGAACGAAGGAGAAGAGACGGCTGCACCTGCACCAGTCGAAGATGAAACAGCACCACCAACAACCGATGCACCAGAAGAAACCCCAGCTGCTGCCCCCGAAGAGGAACCCCCAGCCGAATAACCCGTAGCAGTGTTATAACTAGCTGTCCAAATTTTCATTCTTGATGTCAATTTTTAAGAAATCCATCTACAAATTTAAATCAAATCTCTTGTTTCCTTAGAAGATCCATATTAGCATATTAGGGGGAGAAACTGAGCAACATTACCTTAGCTGTGTGTTTTTGCGCATCAATTAATCATAATTATGAGTAAATATCAGATTTTTGGCCTGCTGCCTAATAACTAGAACAAAACTAGAGACATCTCTGTCTGCGAGCCGAGATTCCCACGTCCAGATTGTTTCGGATTTCAAAGCTTGAAGCTTAGAAAATATTTTTCAACGATAAAAGACATGGAGGGAATGTCAAATTTTGGAAATAACGAAACGTTACTCACTATTGACCCTACCAAAAACTTAAATGTCGTTAAGCCATAAGCATAAGGAACCATCTTGATTATCACAAATTTAATATCCATCTATTGAAATTCAGGACACCATTAAAATTCGTTAAGTTAAAGGAGGCCATATAACTTTTTGAATATCTCAAATATCTTAGGCCACAAAATTATTTTTCAAACAATTAAAGGACTATAAAGGACTATTGTCAGTTTTTTTGCAAATGGCTCCATCTCAATAAATCGCTGAGTAATTGTTCTCTAAACGCCTTAATATCCTCTACGTTTACGCGATTCACCGTTCATTTAAATTACCAGAAAACTTAAATTCATAATAAGAACACTTTTTTGCCTCCGATTTAGTGGCATTATTATTGTTCTTTCAATACACTTCATTTCACATTCATTTTATGTCTGAATTGATAATTCAGCAGAATACTTACGCGCTGTTTTCATGTATCTCTGTACTTCAAAAATGTTTTCTCCATTTATTGTCACGGTAATTTTGTTGCTCCTAAGTATACTGAAACTACAAAGTAATCTAAATCTGATTTGGAAGACTCCTTCCCACCTATAATGAGTGTAATGCAGATTTCACTGGCTTCACCAGTATTACTAGTTAGAATTTTCGATGATTTTTTTAAGAAAACTTTTCAGCCTAAAACTCAGGCTCCTATTCTTTGTGAAACAAAGTTATGGTTTCTTCAATATTTCTTAAATACTTTTAAAAACTGAACGTAATGCAGGCTGTGTACACATCTTTCACCGCATTCACCGCAATTCTTACATTTTTTCACATAATTTTTAGCGTTAGCACCCTGACACGGGATTTCATTACCAGATAAACATTTATCCTTGAAAAATGATTACTGTTACGAAGTAAAAAAGTTTGCGGCAAAATATTACCCAATCAGAATCAATTATTCAAATAACACATATAAATCGTTCCAAATAAGAGTAAAAAACCTTCTAATACACGTAGAAAGTTCCAAAAAGTTCATTTATCCTGATTTTAAGTCAATGTAATCACTAAATGTATTGATTGAACTGGCAATGACATCAAACGAAAAAACCCGTTATATGAACATCAAAAAATCTCGCTGTCTATGTTTCTCTAGTTGAATTGTACGTCCCAATATACTTAGATATATGTATAGAGAGCTTTGAATTTATATTCGAAAAAAGTGTTTTCCACCTTTGATATGGTGCCCGCCGCTCAAGGTTACGAATGTTTCGAATTAACTGACGTTGGTCATTGTACGTCTTGTTGCCGGAATTTCTGATACCGCAATGAAATCGTGAACACCATCTTCACTTTTAAGCAATCAGTGAAAAAGGTCAACTAATTTCACATCTGTTTAAATTAGTTATTAGTTAACCAGTTATTGATAACTTATCTTACCAAACGATTACTCAAATATACTTTCAATTATCTCCCTACAATCGTGTGCTAAGCATTGTGCAACTGGGTAACAGCTATCGGAATCAGAGAGAACCCTATTTTGGGCAAGGCTTCCTGAGTAATTCTGGGACAGAATGTTGTGATGATCTTTACTTTGCCATGGGAAGATATGAAGCATTCAATTACACAAATACATTATCCAAACGGATCCAATGAAGTGCATGACTACACGTGGGCAGTTTTTCAATGAGAGGACATTTGTCTCGAATCATATAGCAGAAAACAACGAAACTTCACAAAATTTAGGACAGAACAACTAAATTTTTTTTGT
>NW_027453765.1:0-16658 GCF_964194025.1 Convolutriloba macropyga | reverse complement strand
CAGCTGAGTCAGGAGAGAATCCAGTTCAGTCGGTGACGGTCAATGTCACCCGAGCCCGCTTGAAGACGGAGGACACCACTCCTGAACTAGACTCAGATGCTGAAACACCGTTCCGTGCCCCAGAGAAGGGCACGAATTCGGGCAACCCGGCCCCCCGGTCGGGAGGCAGTGGCAAGAAGTCCATGTCTCCCACGGATCGGTTCAAATCCTTCGTGGCCTGGGGGTTTGCAAAGGGGGTAAGCACCCCACGAACCATGCAGCCTTGGCCGGAGTACTCCGTGCGCTGTCGCTGACTGTGGCCGGTTGCGCATGCAGGATGAGGAGGGGCAGGGTAGGTACCAGGATCCGGCTGCAAACCAGACAACGGCTGACGCCTCACCGCCAAAGTCATCTCTCCGGAAGTCCTTACTCGCCCGTGCAAGTAGGGTCACGAGACAGTGAGCTGTCCTGTTTGCCTGCCAGCATGCACCGCAGCGCAATTTACCGTCCTGTGGATAGCTGAAACCCATCCCCCACCCTTGGCCCTTGTAACGCCCTGCAGCGTCCTGGGCTTCTCCGCAGGCGAGGAACAGGACTGATGAATGGCTGGAGGTGCTGAAGCCCAGCCCCATACTTTCTGGAGAAACCGTCTCTCCGCAGATAGGCAGTGAGGCCAAGCCAGAGGCCACTGCAAAGGACGCTTCCAGAGTCACTCGCAGAAAGGGTACCTCAAAGGCCGGCAGCAGAGCGGCAAAGAAGCAGCGGAAACAGAACCAGCAGGGATCTCCAGGCGATGTCTCGCCCCGAATGCCGCCCTCTGGCTTCTGCGGAATACGGTCTCGAGCGAGGTGCAGTGGGAGGGCAGCCTTAGCAGTCAAGCCTCGAAGTGTGCTCCGCCCGCTGACCCCACAAAGCGCAACAAAGGCCAATACAGACTGCAAAGTCGATCCAGTTACAGAGCACCGGGTGCCACTATCTGCAGATGATAGGAAACTCATGCGCAGTCATTCCGTGGCAAACATCGACGAGCTCGGAGCGGAGCTACAGCGCATGCAAGCAGAGCTTAGGAAGAGCAACAGTGGGCTATGCATCGATCGAAGGTCAGATGCCGTGTGTCCTCTAATGTCACCCCTCCCCCCCTGCTCGGTTGTCTCCTTTGGGCCGCCCATGCCCCCCGTCTGCCGTTGAACTCATAGATTGCAATCTGCGCTGGGCTGTTTTAGGGGTCGCCCGCTGGGAAGTCCTGCAGCCGGTGCTCTGACATCCGAGAACAACCCTGGAGCCAAAGGCCAAGGCGGCAGGTCTGAATCGATACAATGCATTGGGAAAAGGAGTGTGTGCGTTCTGTGCTGTCGCGGCCGGTGCCAACAAGTTCTGACTTGCCTGATGCCCTGTTCAGTGTGATTGGGAAGCTTGACATCCCAGGCAAGCGCACGCCGTCCGCCAAGGCCACGGCAACCGGGAGCAAGGCAAACACGCACCCCGCGAGGCATGGCCTCGGCACAGGGCAGGGCAGGGGTGCTGACGCCCCGCATGGAGCTGCTGGCCAAGCCAACGTCTCGGCCGCTCAAGAGGTCAAGCTACAGGCCAGAGACGCCTAGCGGCACACCCCGCAGCACCCCAGCCAGTACGCCACGCGCTACTCCAAGGGTCACTGGGGCGACTCCTCGCCAGGTACCAACCCCTGGGGAGATGCGTAGAGCAGGCTCCGCAACAGCCCAGAAGTCTGCGAACCCAAAGACCGCGAAGCCCTCAGCTACGGTGCAGGCCTCCAGCAGCCGAGCAAAGCCATCTGCGCGCGCTCCTGGATCCAAGCTCCCCACGCAGCCCTTCTCTAAGCCACCAACAAGCGCGGCAGCCACACCCACAAAGCCGCGTGCTTCCGCAGACCCTCCCTGTAGTTTGCGCTCTGTCTATGGGTCAAAGAAGGGCGGAGCGGTGGGTGCAACCGCAGCAGTTTCATCCAAGTCGGGATCTCAGGCTCTGATCACCTACGTGCAGCCATCGCCGACTCCTAAAGTGGTGCGTCCATGGGAGAGTGAATGCATCTGCGCGACATGTTGCTTCCTGGTCACTTGAGATCTCACGCCCACGCTCACATCTATGTCACAGCACAAAATTCCTTGTGAATGCAATACCACCGAATCCCTTTCCTGCTGACGAACCTTTGGTGATGGTGCAGGCATCCACCCCGGCTTCACGCATCGCTGGCAAGCAGACGAAGAAGACCACTGCTGCCCCACCAAAATCACGTGGTGCCCCCCGCTGCGCCTATGTGAGCACATCCGCGGCCTCTGGACAAACGCCGGCAAAGGTGGCCCACCCTCCATCGCTATCGCATACTGCAAAGACCCCTTCGGCGACCCAAGAAAGGACGGCTGCTCCTCCTCACATGATTCCACGGCTGCAACAGAAGCCCATTCCTCGCCAACCAGCCTCTGGGGAGCCACAGGGAAAGAGCAATGAGGCAGCTGAAGCAAAGGACTCGCCTGTAACGCCCAAGTCCTGGACAGCGATATCGGCAGGTGCCTTCACTGTGGCTGAGTCAGTGGACCCAACCCCCATGAAAGCCGCTCCACAGCAGGTTGTGCCGACTGCTCCGCAGCCAGCAGGCCCACCCGAGGACTCCGAGGTCCAGAAGCTGCTGCGCTCCTCGGTGGTCCGAGCTCCAAGTGAGGCCTGCTGCAACTCTCTCTGCACTTGGTTGAATGTTGCTGTGCTTTGCTTGAATTGCTGGACGATCCGTCATACTGATGAGGGGGGATGGGATCCTTTGTTCCACTGATGCCCCGACTGACTGGGGGCTGCTCTCCTTGTCTCAGGCCAGTCCTGGGAGGATGCATCTGAACCGACCAAATCCCTCAGAAGCCATTTTATGGGCCGCTTGGCTGGCCCTGGCCAGGTGCGTGTGTGTGGTGGTGCTGGTGGAGAGAGAGGGAGGGAGAGAGAGAGAGAGAGCGAAGCGAAGCAATTTGGGGGGGGGGGGGGGGGGGGGGGGGGGTTGTACAACCGTTGTACAACTGCCATTGGCCTGGTTCAACTTCACCATTGTGTCTGTGGCTATACTGCTTGCGTGTTGCTTCTACCAATCTGTAGGGGCCAATCAACCATCCGCCGTTCGGGCTCCTGCTTGCGCATGGGGCAGCAGAAGGCATGGTGGAGCCGCTTGCCTCAGAGCTTAACGCAGTATTTCTGCACATCAGCGCGGACGTTGTTGGGGGCAGCGGTTCCATGTCAAACGTGAGGCCGGCTTGTGCTCATCCGCCTGCAAGGTGGGGTGTCCGTGGTTTTCACACGGCCTATGTCAGCGTGCTGAAAATGTATTTCCGTGCTTGGCAGGGGTTTGAGCGTGAAATCCAAGACGCCGCCTTCACAAAGGCCATGGATGCCCCAAGGGCTGTGGTGCTTGTGAGTTATCTAAATCAACAGCCGAAAGGAAAAGCTGCCCGGGATGCGCGTGTACAGCTCCTGTCAGGTGATGCTTTCGCCGCAACAGCCTCCCCCACCCCCAAACCCCAACTACTGCCCAACACACTCATTTTTTGTCCGTGAGCTCACATCCTGGAGCGATGTGCAGACCTGTGCCTCTACTTGGATGCCTGTGCTGCACGGCCGGATCAGACCATCGTCGTCATTGTTGCCACTAACCGCCCTGAGACGCTCAGCACCGAGCTGTTGGAGAACCTTCCACACCGATTTTTATTGCCTCTGCCAGAGGTGCGGCACTGCCAGGAAGCCAGGTCGCCTCTCGCTTCTTGCCTCCATGTTGATGTGGGTTGCTGTGGCTCACCCTCCGCTGATCGCTGTGCATCTACATGTGCACAGGCCAGCGCTCGCGAAGACCTCTTGTTCCGGCAGCTGGCGTCTTGCTCAGACGACATGGCTCTGGGCGTGGAGGATCTTGCAGAGCTTGCAAGGTGCAGTTCAGTCCGCTATCCCTTGCAGAAAGCAGCGTTTGGAGCTGCATTGCCGTGCAGGGATCTGACGCTTTGGCTGTGGTCTTTCAGGCTAACCGAAGGTTTCATGGGCTCGGACATTAACGAGCTGTGCCGGGCGGTCTTGGCTCAGTGCGCTGGGCGCTCAGAGCCTGCCCAACTGTCAGACTTCAAGGTGGCCCTCGGCCACTGCAGCCGCACTGTGCCCGCTGGGAAAGCAGCCCGCCTTGAGTCCTGGGCCAAAATGCACTCCGCAGTCGTGTGCGCTGACTGTGAGGATCTTGAGTGAGCAGGATCATGCCTACAGTGTGCGGCAGCATGAGGAAGATCGTGGTGGGGTTTCATTACCGGGAAGTTCCACAGTTGGTCAGTTTCAGTCTCGCTGAGGGACAAAACCACAGGACAAATCGCTAATAGTCACCGGCCTGCAAAGCAGAACCGGTCTGTGGCGCACGATCAATGCCTCCCCTCCCTCTGCCCTCCGGAATAGCCTGCTGCTGCTTTTCTATGCTACAGGAGGGGCTGCGGGCCCGCGATATATATGCACAGGCCAGTCGTCATCCCAAGACATCGGCAGAATGACTGTCTGATGGGGATGGAATCCGTTCTCTTCAAGGTCGTCTATCTGAAATTTCTGGGGGCAGCGGGACAGGGGCAGGCTCAGTTGAGGCCCCAAGCAATGCAGGAAAGGAATAAACACCCCCGAGGGATTACATTCAATGTGTAGGATTTTTTTTTTACCAATTTGAAGGGCGGATAGGCGTTGGGATTCAGATGTTGCTATCTGCTGTGTACAGTGTTGTTGTCAACAAATCAATGATCCGTGCCATTCTCGGCCTTTGAGTGGGCTGCTTGCAGGGCAGCTCACCTTTTGCAGGTCCTCCGTGGACACCACCCACTGCAGTGTTGGGATGGCACTTAGCTTCTGAATCACTTCTGTCATGAAGTCTGCGTCCCAACACGTGCAGGCCAGATAGACGAGGGTGGCGTCGCCTTTGGGCAAGTGACCAGAGGCAGGGAAGGGGCGGAGGTCCTCAACCAGTCAGACGGCTAACCACGGCAACGGCGGGGCGTCGCTGGGGACGGTGCGGTCAGGTTGCACTGCACCGATTTCACTGTTCAAGTGGGCAAACAGCTCAGGGCATTCATGCCTCTGCAGGATCCGACTCCTGCTGAGGCGTTGCCTTTCGCAGAACTTATAGCGTCAGCTCTCACCGAGATCCGTCGTCAGCAAATTTTCATTCCTAAGCTCCAATGTTCGGCCTGGCAATGGGATTATCTCGGACAGCTCCCGCAGTGCCCGCTCTGCCCGACTGTGGCGCCACTCTGACAGCTCAACGCCCACCGCCTTGTCGACGTTCCACTCGAGGTGCACCTGCAGCACCATACGGCCGAGACCGCTGCCCAGGTCATAGAAAGCACCGCCCTCCTCGGGTAGATCGAGAATCTCCCCGAGCCGTTGCACCCCCTCAAAGGTGATTTCCCCGTACGTCCATGCCTTGGGGCCCTGGAGGCTGCTCAACTCCTGCAGTGCGCATGCGGGGGCAGGCCCTGCCTTCAGCTTTTAAACACAAAGCCTGTGCATGCGTTAGCACCTGGCAGGGGTTGGAGTGAAGTTGAACGTGTCAAACAAAAACACATATTCTGCGCATACGCCTTATGCCGCCCCACACTCTATGAAGTGTGTGGTGCAATCTCATGCACAGGCCCTTGGGGAGCACATCCAAGCGCCTTCAGGCTCTAACAAAGTTGGGCCCTGTCATGATAAACTGGAGAACCGTTCCACGAGGCGTGCTCCCACCCAGCCACCTCCCAGCCGTTACTTCGTTTCACCCATGCGTTTCACGGCATTTCTCTCAGCAGTTCCCTTCATGTGTGGGGAAATAACGGCCGGCCCACCATCATGCGTGACTGGTCCTCGTCTGTGAGTGACATGGCCCCCACGCTCCATTTCAGGGAGTCGTGCAGAGTGTACGCCGATTCCAGCAAGGTGCGGGCAGATGGCAAGCTGCCGCCAGGCTTCAGACTGGACGAAATCCTTGACGAGCGGCTACTGGCGCTGGTGGCTGGCACTCCTGGGGACGGGGACTTTGGGACCTGCCTGCTCGATGTGCGCCTGCTCACTGCCTTTCTGATTCTTAGCTGTGGTTGAACACCCGCCATCGCCATCATAGTGCGCACCAGGAATTACAGGATCCTGCCAGCGAATTCTGGCACCACACCGCTCAGCTCAGGCCTCTCCTGTACAGTACTTGCCTTCACCGCAAGTTCTTGGGCAGATTGCAGTTGCAGGTGGGCTCTGGGAGCAGGTTCGTGCACAATGCCTGTCCGACGTGTTAGTGGTCAGCCTTTGTGGGAAGGTGAGTCCACAGGCAGCGTTAGGTCGCCTGTGATCGGTTCCGCCGCAAATCTCGGGGGTATTCACGCCAAAATTGGTACTCGTACTGCTAGCGTCTTTCTTTCGGGCGGGTCGGACAACCCCTGCCCCACGTTTTCAAGCATCTTATATTGCCATGTATATTGTGTAGTACTTTAACATGATATTTTCCGGGAAAAAAGGTGCAGCAGTGCCCAGTCCGGATTTGTCAAGCCCTACTATGCCCTACTTGAACCTGGCACTCGCCAGCCTCTACAGTAGTGCACCAACACTCCATAGGGCATTCAGCACAGGGCACCAGCACTTGCGCATCTTCAAAGGCATGAGGTACAGGCAATGTTCCGCCGCAGCATATATACGTACATGCATTCCCAAATCCCCAAGAGGGTTGATATGGTGCTGACCAGTGAGCGGGGCGCAGATGTGGAGCTCAGCCCGCCACAGCCTGGCCCAGGTCAGCCTGCCTGTGCTGTGCATGTATGCACAGATGAGAAACAGGCGTACAGGATTTCTCAGCATTGCCACCCAGGCCATGCACGCCACGCCAGCAAATTGGCATCACGCTTGCCCTCCAGGAGCTGTTGAGAGGGCAGGGGTTTTGCGTGTGTGTAGCTGCATGACTGCGGTGTCAATCCAACAATCGCAGGAATTGTGTATCGTGAATTTCCAATGAATGGCGCCACCTGGTTGGTGGGCTGCGGGCAGCTATCAGCGCGGCAGATCATTACACAGCTCCTCTAACAACGAGATGAAGAAGCACTTGCAACTGAATGAAGTGCTGTTCGGAGAGTGCCTCCTCATTTCTTCTTTCCCAGGAGGCCACCTGGCGCTCGCTTTTGTAAAGCTTGTCCTCCTTTGGCACTGATGGGACGCTGCTTCTTCAGCCCGCCCGTGCCAGCAGCCCCACCACCGCCGCTGTTGTTGCTGTCGTCGCCGCCTAAGCTGGCCCCAGAGGGCTCTGAACTCAGCCGCCCACCAAGTTTGAAGCTCCCTGCCCTTCTCATTGTCGTCCCGTGTGACGTGGCCTTTTCTCGACCTTTTCCCGATGGCAGCTTGAATTTGCTGTAGGTGACGGCCGAAGGAGGGTCACTGCTGTGTGGCGGTTCAGCAGCACCAGCAGAGCCATGCGTGTCGACGTTGGTGAATGTGATATCATGCTGCTGTGGCTCATCGTCGTCACTCTCATACTGCAGAGGAGAACCTGACAGATGCGCCGGCGATTGCTCAGAAACACCATTGAGGTGCTCCCATGTGGATGTGGAGTAGTGATCCTGCGTCCCCACGACATCTGATGAGGTCGCTGTTGCATAGTCTGCCGCCATCCTCTCGATGGCCTCCATTTGAGCAAGCAGGTCCGCTGCACCGCCAGGCATTCGGGTAGGGTCTATGGAACCTGGGCCTTTGTGGTCACCAACATTGGGCCCAGCTGACATGGCGGCCGTGGAGTATCCCCCAGCATCAAGATCGTCACTGTCCATGTCCACGCGGGTGAATCTGCAAAGCATTTTGTTGCGGAGTTTGCGGCATGCAAAGGGGAGTTAGGTGGCAACGTCGAGTGATACCAACTTCTTACACCTTCCAAACCCGTCTCTCCGGCTTGAGGATCTCCTCGTGACCTGGAACCCCCCCCCCCCCCCCCTGCCCCCCACCCACCGACATACACACACATCTGGGGATTGACAGCTCTCTGTCCCATCACGGCAGACTTCTCCTTCCTGGCCTGCCCATTGCCCAGATAAGCGCAGCAATTTCTCACCTTCCATTCTGGGGCTGGGCTGGCACGCGGCTTCTCGGTCGATCGTTATCTCCACGATCATCCTCAGGTCCGGCTCGTGATGCTCGAGCCAAGGGAGGAGGGCCCACGCCATCGCCCAGGTCATCCATGTCAACACGGGTGAATCCACCGGCTGCCTTGTAGCTCCGTTGGCGACCTGCTGGCGGAGTCTTAAGGCCAGAAGGCCTGGCAGGTTCCTCAGAGCTTGCAGCTGGTGGGTCCGCTGCAGATTCTTCAGGCTCCACCCTTGTCTCTGCTTCGGCAGGGAAGAGCCTGGAGAAGTGATCGAGGAGAGCAGTTGCCTTGCTAGGCATGGCATTGATGGAGTCGCTAACTCCAGGCACAGGGGTCTTCGCTTCTGGGGCAGGATGCTGAGGTTGATCTGGAGCGGTTGCAGACGGTGTGGGGGCCTTGATGTTGCCATCTCCAGGTCTGTCGAGGCGATTCCTTGATTCCTTGCTTGGGTGGCCGGCCCCGTTGGATACACTGTCGTACCCGTTCGCTTTTGCCGCCGCCTGCAGAAGGGACACAGGGGAAAGGGAAATCAAATGTATTGCCCGTACTTTGCCATGAACTGAGGAGGCATATATTTCTATGGGGCCTAAAAGGCAAGAGGGGTGCGGGAGGAGGAGCTGAGGAACGATAGGCAGTGCTGTGTTGAGGATGGTTGAGGCCCTGTGTGGGGTGGCATGCTAGCAAGCGGGGTGGACGCCATGTGAGAGCAGGGTGTCAAGCTGAGAGCCGAGTTTAGTGCACTGTAATGTGACTCGGATGCCATCATGGCAGGGTACGAGTAAGATCAATGGCGTCTGCAGTGAGCCGGGCACGAAGCATAGGGGTGATCTTACCGCAGCTTTGCGGTTCTCTCTCTTCAGTGCGGCATCGGTGTCGGAGCGTGTGGCAAAGGTCGGAAGTTGTGGCAGATTGGGAAGCACGGCTGTGATTCCTTGCATTCCATTTGCTCGCACGGCCGCAGTTGCCTCAGGCAGGTCCTTGGAAAGGTCAGCACGCAGCTTTGTAACGACATCCTGTGAAGAGCAGCATAGTTCACATCAGCAGGGCTTAGGCCTTGGCGTTGCTCAGATCCAGGCGCTTATACGTCCGCTGTGGGATCGGTAGGGGTCAGCATGCAACCTCCGCGTTGTTTCTCTCAGCTGCGAGCGTTGTATCGGCTCCCCTTCTCACGCCAAATCGTCAAAAGGTCTGGCGGCGGATGCCCTTTCCCCACGTGCGCTGCACAACTACTTGGCATTGCTCACATCTTTTCCCCTCTATGTGTCCTTCCGCCTCTGGACAGACAGAGAACATGAGTAGTGTTTTGGAAGGGCCAGGTGGAGAATTATGGTCCCGTCATGGGGAGCGGGGGACGTGGGGAGGGCAGGCCCAGAGCGTCCTTTGTACCTGCATCTGCATCTGGAACTGGTCCATGGTGTTGGTGAAGCTGACTAGCGACTCCTCGTACTGTTCGGGCTTCATCACCGCCGGACCTGTTGAGCTGCGGGCGGAGGGCGGCCGCTGCGTCATCAGGGGAGTTCCCACGAGACGGTGGCTGATGGCGGGCTGCCCTCCTGATCGTGGTGTGGAAGGCCGGCCGAGTGGTCCGACCGGTGCAGCTCCCTGCAGATGGGATGCTGAGCCAGGCGTGGACGGACGGCTGCCACCAGATGAGCCGGGACGTTGCATCGAGCTGCCACGCGACACAGCAGCAGGCCGCCCTGGGGAGAGAGTGGCAATGCCTCCAGTCATTTCCAAAGGCCGGCATATGGGGCGAGGGCAGACCACAAAACGATCCTGGCAAAGTGTGTGGTGTCCTGTGTGCCTAATTGTCAGACACACAGGACACGGGAGACGATGGTCACTGAACTGTCCAACGAGAAAGCGGTAGCAGGGATGGAGTGGAGACAAACCTGGCCGTGATGATGCACTTCCAGGCCTTGAGGAGTGGGGGGTGCCCATTGCCGGAACTGCAGAGAAGATTCCCATCCTCTGCTTATACTCTTCCATCTCCTCTACAGTTGGCATGAAGTCGGAGCCGCTAACGCCTGCCTCTGCTTGTGAGGAACCGCCCCTGGAGGATGAGGAGAACAGATACACAAGCGAGAATGTGCACAGCAGATCATATGGCGGGGGCAAGGTCGTGCAATCCTTGAAAAAGCCATCCTTGGGTACACCGCAGGGGGGCCGCGGGAGACTGGTCAAGCTAAGGCAGTAGCGCAGGGACGCAACACAGATGATCAGTCCGGCAGACACGTGGGGATGTGTGCAGAAGTAAATCTGAAAGGGAGAGGTCCTGTGAGACGGTGGATGATGCAAGATTGGGGAGAAAGGGCCTCAGGCACGGGGAGGAGCCAGCCGCGGGGGTGAAGGCGGTTCTAGCGGCAAAAAATGGGGTGGCTGGTGGAGGAGTACCGTTTGAGCCAAATCCGCTCCCCCTCGGTTACCTCCTCCTCATCCAAATAGCGCAGCTGTGGCAGGAGGGACAGGGCTCGCTCCCTGAAGCTCGGCTGGCCCTCAGGCTGGAAGCAGATCGGGTTCCCCTCTGCCTTCAGTTCCGCCAGTTCTTCCAGAGGCGCCAGAGCAGCTGCCAGGCGTTTCACGCTGGCAAGCTTGTTCCGCGTCACATCCTAGAGACCATAAGCAGGAAAGGCGTTCGAGACCCAAACTCGCACGAAGCAAGAAATTACACCACACAGGGCAAAGCTGTACTTCCTCTTGTGCGTGCTGGAACAGGTCGATAGGGCCGGTCACTCACCAGGACCTCCAGGCTTGGGCAGCACTTGTCAAGAGGGTGCAGGGAAGTAAGCTTGTTCTCGCTAATGTACAGCTCAGTGAGCTTTGGAAGGCTGTCGGGGATGCCGCGGAGCGATTCTAGTTGGTTCTCCGCCAGCCAGAGAATCTGCAGGCAGCCAGTCAATGCCCGTTACGCAGGGCTCAGCGCGTCGGAACACCACATCTTTGACATTTCACAACTCGCTACATTGTTCCCGTCTCAGTATCACACTCCCGAGTTCTTCTCCTTCTTCACTCTCTCTCTCTCTCTCTCTCTCTCTCTCTCACTTACCACACCACTGTCGGGACTTGAGACATCAATGTTGCCGTACCAATCACCCCCCCCCCCCCCCCCCCAGCAGTTCCGACAGCTATTCCCCGGTGCAACAATCACTGCCCATAGGCCCACATCCAGGATCGACGCTCCTTCCCGTTCCCGCTCTCGTGCAGTCCCCCGAAATTGCCCGTCTCCATCTCCTGCCTTGTGCAGCATCGCACTCCCTTTCCATTCCTGCTCCCCCCTACCATCCTCCTCTCCTGTTGAGGATCCCCTTCTGTTTCTTCCCCGCATTCAGATTCAGGTTCCCATCTGCACTCCACAGCTTTCCCTCCCTTTTCTTCTCCTGTTTCTGTGCCGTTCCCCGCTCGATGAACAGTCCGGGTATACTTCCAGGGCTCCGAGTTCTCTGCATCCTGTTTGCCCTCCGGATCGCACTCCCCCTCCCGCTCCTTCTCACGCCCATGTTCCCATAGAACTTGACATCCTTGATCTGCTGCGTGGCTATGCAGTGTCTAGGGACTCACATCTAGCGAGGCCGCTACGTCCTTTAGCCCTCGAATGGATGTTAGTCGGTTTCCATTCAGTGCAAGCTCTGTGAGGCGCGAGCACCGCCCGAGGCCCTCGATCGCGGTAATCTTGTTCCCGGTGAGCACCAGTTCCTGTTGGCCACATCCAAGCATGCTTGCGATCGGTCGGTCAGGAAAGAGGACATGAGGCAAGCAGCGCGGGAAGGCCAAGGCCTGAAAACAGAGAAGATTTAGCCCATTGCTGGGAGGAGGGTGACATGGGAGCGGGGGAGCAGCTAATGTAGGGCATTCACAAGAGTTCCTGCCAAGGTGAAGGACCCTCGAAGAAACTGGGAAGGCCAGGTAGCATAGATGCAATGCCATAAGAAAGGATCATTGCCTGAGATCAGGGCAAGGCAGCAAGGCCTTCAGTTCAAGCTGGTGACCGACCGGCCGCAATGGGATGGGTGGGATGGGCGCAAAGTGAGGAGCGGGAAGGGTGAGGGGGAAGAGCGAGGCAGGGAAGGTAGCAAACCTTGAGAGCGGTGCATCCCTGCAGGCCCTCGAGGGCAGAGATGCGGTTGTTGGAAACATCCAACACTTGCAGCCCGGACATCTTGCCAAAGCCGGACAGCTCCATGATTTTATTGTGTGCTAGCCTGAGGGTTGCCACTTGCTTGAGGTGCGTGATGCCCTTTGGCAGCGGTACGAACACAGAAAGAGTGAGCACCTGTTGCAAGGTAGAAATGAGGCGAGAGCAGTGAGCAGGAGAAAGGGTGGAAGCGAGGGACTGAATGAAGAACGAAGTGATCGGGAGGGCTATGAGGCGTGGGTTTGGGGGCAGCGGGTGGTGGCAGAATTTGGGGAAGAATGAGGGAGGGGGGGGGGGGGGGGTGACTAAATGTTGCGAAGAGGAAGAGCAGCCGAGGGCGCTGCCCAGTTTGGGATGAACAAAACAGTGATGGCAGGTAAAGCCAGGATGAGGAAAAGGGAATGATGGAAGGGGACGTGGCTCGTGGGGTGGCAGAGGATGTGGTGGGCGCTGGCAATTGGGACGGCAAGGGATGTCCGGAACGGATGAGTAGAGCGGGTGAGGACGGGCTTGTGGGGGCAAGAGCAGGGAAATACTGATGACACGAGTGAGAGTGCAACCAGGGAATTGAAAGTGGCATCGGGTGTGGATGAGCATCGGCCGAGGCGGATCACCAAACACAATGGTAATGAAAGCCGAGGCAAGTAGGAAGGGGCGTAGGCGGAGGGGAAAGCCAGGGGAATAGGATTGATAACACAGTGAGGCGAGGGAGGAGAAAGATGGGACAAAGATGGAGGATAAGGCCACGGCGTATGGGAGGAGCGCGAGGATGGGCACAAGGGCTGGGTTGGGATATGGAGGGAGGGAAATCCATCGAAAGCGGCGGGTAGGTGGACAGTGAAGAAGGGGAAGGGCAGGGCACAGGGAGTGAAAGGGGTTTTAGGGGTGGGCAAGGAACGTGTGCGAGTGCTGTTGCGGACAGAGTCCAGGCAGCGTGTTCGTGCAAGGGAGCTGCAGGAGTCAGGTGGGAGTGAGTCTGTAAAAGAGAGAGGAAGGCCACGGGACTGTGTACGAGGGCCAAGGTGTGTATGCGGGACGGAGAGGTCGACAGGGAGAGAGAGCCAAAGACAGAAAGGCAGAGCGGACTGGGCAGGGGACATGCTGCATATTTTTCCGCAGCAGCAATTCAGCCGTGCTGAGACGCAGACTGGAGGGAGGAGCAGGACAGGGATGATGACCATGGCCACGGCAAGGAACAGGGAGACAGACAGCGGTGGGGAGTGAGGGTTGGAGGATAGCTGCAGGTACTCCAGGAAGGGTGTGGAGGAGAAGGGGAGGGGCGAGGGAGATGGTAAGGAGAGAACCGAGCGACGCGGGACAACGAAGGCAAGAGTGCAGCAGGGAGTGGTTCAGGTGCTAGCGTGATGCAAGGTGGGCAAGCGGGGCTTCGGCAGAGGTGAGGATATGTGCGGCAGGCGCAGGCTGCAGCTGGATGGCCGGAGCCGACAATGCCGAGCACAAGTGGTAGCAGACTTGGAATCGCATGCGGTCAGCAAGGAGGAGAAGCGTAAGGGGATGGCGGCCTCGTGACAGGCAAAGATTTCAAGCCGGTGGAGCGGCTGAATGGGAATGAAAGAAGACAATACGCCACGGGCAGTGTAGAGGCAGAGGAGCAAAACGAGGGCGAGCACTGGGCGAGAGCGAGGCAGAGAATGATCGGGAGAGCAACAGCCAGGAAGTGGGAAAGACGAGAGTGAGGCGGGGAGGGATAGATAGTGTCACTGTGCGGGCTGTGATCTGAAGTGCGCGATGCGGGAGGCAGGGATGATGGGGCGTGGGAAGGTGTACATGTGCTTGTGCATGCGCGTGTGCGTGCATGTTTGGGGGGGGGGGGGGGGGGGGCAAGACAGAACATGGAGGGAAAGCTCGGACGAGACTCGGCTGGATGCTCTGACGAGGGCCAGTGCAAGCCGAAGACGTGTCATAGGGGCCGGCAGAGCAGGGTGCCACAGTCGCAACAAGGGGTGGGGCTAGCTGTTTGCAGGGCTGCAGAGGGATGCACCCACCTCGATGTACTCTATGCGGTTCCCACTGAGATCAAGGGATTGCAGCCCCGAGAGAGACAGCATTCCCTTCACATACTTGATGCGATTGTCGTATAGCTTGAGCTCACGCAGGTCGGGCAAGCAGTCAAGGCTGTCGAAGTGACAGCATCAAAATTAGACAATGCCCCGTCCCGGGCACTTGCATTGTGTCCCCAAGGGATTGGGAATTGGAACTACAGGGAGGGCTGGCAGGCGTAAGGGCACATGGACATGTCGGACACTTTGCTGCAGCCGGATGAGGGAAAACTGGGTCATGCTTGCAAGGACGGAGTATTGGGTGGGGTTGGAGTGGTATTGAATCGAATCACAGGACGCGCCCGCTTGTGTGTGTGTGTGTGTGTGTGTGTGTGTGTGTGTGTGTGTGTGTTGTGCTTGACGAGTGGAGAGCCAAGTGGCTCGGTTGAGAATTGCACAAACTAAGACTCGAAGTGCAGCGGGCGCACTTTTTCATGTCCTGGACCTTATTGAAAGAGAGGTCAAGGCTCCTCAGCTTTGGACAAACTTCCAGTCCATCGATCTCCTCGATACCGAGGTTGTGGAGGTCCATTGTGATGGCCTCCGCCAGCTCGTCTGTTTGCGCCCCTTTGACCTGCCATCGCGGTGACACCATAGTTGCCTGAGTTTGTCACTACTGCCTTCCCTCCAGACCAAATCAAAAGATGTAGCAGGGCCTGGGGCCCATATCAAGGGGCAGTCTGCCACATAGGATGATGATGGGGATGACAGTCACTGTCCTGGGGAGTGTGATGTGCGAAGGAAGGGAGTCAGACGAGAGCCCGATATTGGCCTGACATGATGCAGCTGGGGCATGAGAAAAACATGGACAAAGAAGCGGTGATCTCTGCTTATATTTCGGAAGGAGTGTAGCAGTGACTCTGCGGCCTCACCAGCTCATATGGCGTCGGTATGCGCTTCCCGCTCGGCTTTTTCGGAGCCATTACAACGACTTAACCTATGCCTAAATCCCAAGCCCTGAGTCAAGTGAAGGCGCCGATCTTTGGTTCCGCCGCTTCGTGCCGTGGTAGCACAAATCGTGCAATTGTCTGTATTGGGGCTGCTTCCAGGAGATAAGGGATTCCTCGCGCTCAAAAACTTAAATGCAGATTTACTTTTCTGGATTAAAGCCGATGTTGAATGCACTGCATCGCTCCCGCACCGGCGTGTGGTGTATATCGTACGCGGGGCTCCGACATCGCCAATCTGTTCTCCCGCGGCCTTCCGAGAGAACTGGCACAGGCGGGCCATGCGAGAATCCTTGAGGCAGTTTTCATGATTTCCATATATGCATGATTGATATGCTGCAGCACGTGTACTACTATTGTACCTGTTTAGTGTATGAGTACATGGCACATATACACAGACTTTACGTACCCTACCGGTGGCCCAACAGACAGGTCTACCCGGCCTACCTCGGTACTACCTACAGCAGGAGGCCTCCTGCCTACAGTAGCACCTACCTGCAGGCTGCAGTAGGGTAGGGTAGGTACCTACCTTGCCTCGGGCCATAGTGATATATTACCTGTTATACCCAGTAACGAGTAAACCCCTACCTATCAAACTACAGTATGTGCCACGGTATGGTACTCGTAGGTACCCTACCCATGCCACTTCCGGGCCGGGTGCAGGCCTGATGCCCGGTGCTGCGCGGTGCAAGTATGCATGTGGGGTACGTACAGGTTACCCTCTAGGTGATGAGAGGTTGATTACAAGCCCGGGAGCAGCCTCACAGCCTCACAGTTACCCTCTAGGTGCCTACCTACCCTTCGAAAACCTGGTTTGCGGTTTCGCGGCCCGGCTCGTTGTATAGTACGCGGCGGCACCCCGCCTACCCCGCTCGACCCAAATTTCAAATTTAGATATTCCGATGATGGTTTGGACCCGGCCAGATCCGCGGGCGCACTTGACTGAGTGTGTCAGCTACAGGGATATTCAGTCAGTTTGATCAGCAGCGGACCGACGCAACCTATTGATGTCTCCAACGAGACCTGTGTCATCAGTTTCGGAAACGACTGGGCAAAGACCAGAGCTTCGTGAGGTTGTCCTTCAGCCTGGTAGCTTGCAGACCCCATCGGAACTCCACCTGGTGACTCCTCCTCGGGCAATCAGCAGCACCTCGGCTTTCAGAGGAAAGGGCTGCTGTGTTTCACCCAACCGTAGCACTATCCTGCTGAGTGCTGACATAGTGAGTTAGATTGCCCCCGTTTCGAGAGCTCGCTAGAGCAACCTTCGAAGGCTGCCATCTATCTCGTGTCCCGGTCTGCAGGAGTTTCTGGGGCGTGGGCAGGAGCTGCAAGGAGAGTCAGCACCACCACTAGCACATCCCCGGAGACGAACCTTTAGCCTATGGCAGAAGAGTCACCGACTGGGCAACTAGTATAACAAAGGACAGCCGCACAAGCCT
>NW_027453764.1:2500-31792 GCF_964194025.1 Convolutriloba macropyga | reverse complement strand
AAGAGCTCTCAACTGTACGGATATTGAGAAATCGAGAATTCATCTGTTCAAAGCATCACAACAGAACTCTTTCGGTACTTCAATCTGCTTACTGAACCAGAAGAAATCTCTTCCAACGAAAGACAAACTTCTACAGCTTTCCCCGTTTCTCCAAGACATTTTGCGTGTTGGCGGCGGACCAAAAGGAGTACATTGTGTTACAACACGAAACACCCAATTATTCTAAACGCAAAAGAGTTCAATACCCGGCTCTTTCTAATCAAATGCCACGAAATCTGTATGCATTTTGGAAACTGAATATGTGAAGAACTATGTGCAACAAAACTTTTACGTGTTTGGTCTTCGAGACGCCTTTCGCAGTATCACCTACAGGTGCTTGATTGCAGACGATTCAAAGGCCAAGGACTTCAACCACCTATGGCGGATCTACCCGACATCAGATTTCCACAAGACCAGTCTCTTGTAGTTTTTACAAACGTTGGAATCGACTATATTGGCCCCTTTACTGTTATCTGCCTCTTCAATTGTCTAGTCACAGGAGCTGTGCACTTGGAAGTGACAAAAAACTTAACAACAACCACTTGCATGACGGCCATCTGAAGATTTATCGCCAGACGCGGACAACCTGACTCTTCCTCAGTGACAATGGTAGCAACGTTCTTGGAGCCAGAAAACAGATACGAAGACAACCCCTCAAACTTGACCACGAGTTCATTAGACAGAAACTAATGAACGAGTCCGTCGAATGGCGTCTAAACCCTCCTTCTGCTCCTCATTTCGGTGGGGTGTGGGAGAGGCTCGTACAAATTGTAAAACGAGCTCATCTCTTGAATCTGAGATCTGTGAAGTTGACATGGGACGTCTTCTCCACCATTGTAATCGAAACAGAGAGTCTTGTCAATGCGAGACCTTTAACACACGTTAGAAGTGACATCGAGGACGAGGACCCGTTGACACCTAACCACTTTCTGATCGGTAGAGCGTTTCCCAATGTCCCAGCGGGTGTCTTCAAAGAGACTCCCACAATCCAGACGAAGACGTGGACCCAAGTGCGACAACGACTAGAAGCAATCTGGAAAAGACTTCTAAAAGAGTACATTCCAACCCTGAACACAAGGAAGAAGTGGTTAAAACCTGATGCCAAGTTGGAAGTGAATGACGTCGTTTAGGTTTTGGAAGAATGGACGCCAAGAGGAATTTGGCCTCTGGGACGCGTGACAAGGACGTTCACCGGCCCCGAGAAAACAGCTAGGTCATGTGAAGTAAAAACTGCTTAAGGCTTCTTAACCCGACCAGCTGTTAAACTTGCACATGTTTTCCCAAAAACACCCCCGGCAGGTTAGGTAGGCCCCGAGAATGTTATCGATGTGATAATTAAGTATATTTTGCCGCCTAAATGTTGTAAACTTGATTTCTTCGACAAGTTTGAATCATAATCATTGAAAACAAGCTAAACAAAGGTGCACGTGGCGAAACAAAAGAAATGACTGAATAAAGAAATTGAAACAAGGATCCTATTTTCGAAACAACAAAACCCAAGGAATTGAAGAAGAAAGACGACAACGGCAACTCCCCCGACCGGGACCAGACGGCCATTGTCAAGAGGTAGAAAAGAGTAAGTTAAAAAACGGAAGCAACTTTTTTACATAATGAAAATTGTTGCAATAATGCATTAACAGACCCAAGACAGCACAAATCTCTACATATCACAACCAAGAAGGTTTTCCTCGAACTTTTTGATAGATTTCAAGAATAGAGTTCAAATCCATTGAAAAAAAAATAATCCGTCATTTTTTTTTCAAAATGGGGGAATATATGCGAGACTGGCTTTTCTTCAGTCCAATTTGAAATTTTTTCTGCATCGTAGAGAAAAGAAAAACACTATTATGTAGCACTCGGGATCTAGATCTGATATATATAAAAAACATCCAATATTTTGGAAAAGGGAACACTATAAATTTTTAAATTCCGAAGGAACAATTGAAAAGGAAAAACACGCATGTGGGTGAGAGGTGACAGATCGCGTCGAATTTTAAGATCAGGAGTAAATCTTTACAGTTTCGAGCTTAAAAGCTAACTTTTTAAACAATTTGACCAAAAATTTTGAAAAATCATTTTTTGTCTCAAGATTTTGTTTTTTTTTAAAATTATCCAACTTGCTGTTTCTCTAAATCCAACAGATATTTTGGAAAATAGACAACCTCGGGCAATTTAGATCTCTCAAAATATTTCAAAAACAGGAAAACTAAAAAATGTATTTATTTCTAAATTCAGTTAGTTTTGCGAACAATTCTTATTTCATCATACATAACCATTTCAATATCTTCAAAACCACGGAAACGTAAAGAATCGGTTTCATTAAAGGAACATCAAATCAAGCAAAGTCACTAATGAAAAGTAAAGATGGAAAATTTTTGATGTTAAATCCCTATATTATCAGAATAGATTGTTCGAACTTATCTCTTCTAGAATGGAAAAAAAATATTTGAGTGAGAATTCTTGGATGGCCAAGTTGAAAAAAAAAAGAAAATTGAATGTGAAAATATTTCATTTCTCTGTCGCCTGAAATTGCTCTTCGAATTGATCTTTTTGAGTCTCGTCTTTTCTCTAGATTGAAGTAAAAAATTCACTGATGTTAAACTCCTCAAATAAAAAAGAAGCATATTTCTGAAGTAATATTTTTTCTCTTTTACAGTTCACATAAAAATTAAAAAAAATACTCCGAAGAGTGAAAAGGCCCATACGCAAAACTTACTGAGAACCAACGTACCTCAATGCTATAAACACAGCCTATAAAGTTCTCTTACATGTTAAGACAAAAGTAGAGGTAGAGCGCAAAAACTCTCAGAAATCCCAGAAAACAACTTAATATTTGCTGCAAATTGCGGCTTTAAATACATTTGAAAACAAAATGGTTCTTATTAAGAATAGCAGGTAACATATCTGCGAAATCTTAACGAACTGGCATAGTATGCAAAAAAAGAGATAAAACTAGCAAATTTTCAGTTTATTTCAAAAATGAAGTGCCATTTTACCGTTGCAATTGCTCAAAGTCAACACTTGGTTTCAAATCAAAACAAGCAAGAGATAAATGCACCAAGACAATCCATAGGGTAAAGCTCAGTTGCGAAAACAATATTTTCTGGTGTCGGGTTCGTTTTTCAGTTTTCTTGTGTATGTGTGTGTTTGTGCACTTGTGTGGTTGTATTTCTGCCTGCGCGCACGTGTGGATGAGAGGTAGTTCCTTTAAAGGTTAGACAAATAGCGGCAAAATTACAAAAACTAAAATGAAAAAATATTAGAAAATTATTTATTATTTTATACCAATTGAAGATTTAAATCTGTCGAAAGCCAAAATTGCGTTTTTGCCAAAAGTTTTCCACCAAAACTTAAGTCACGCTGGTAACACCGGTGAGATCTTAGAAAACTAATTGTTTCGCTAGACTCATGGAACATCAAAAATGACAAAACTTTCTGAAAAACTTCAAAACTCATTTCACAGTTTGGTTCCGAAAATACAATTACCGATACAATTGCCTCAACCACTGCACACTTAGTTAATTAGATAAACGAACAACACATAAATGAACACAACGAACTGTGTGTAAAGATCAGTTGCCAAAGAAAAATTTTTAGTGTTGGGGCTTCTATTTTTGTGTTTGTGTGAAATGAGTGGTGCATGTGTGTGTGTTTGTAAGTTTTGTATGTGTCTACGTCTTTCAAATTGTACTACACTTATCTTTCAAAAATGTGTTAAAGAGCTTATGTTTTCTGCCGCAAAAAGACGGCATACTTTTTGGTTCAAACGGTACAAGTAATTTTCCCCAATGCATATAGTTTACTTTCGGATACTACCAACGGATTGAAAACACTAAGTTTTCATCGTCATTAAAATATTTGGCTTCTGAAACTTTCAACCAATTGAAGCTATTATCATACAGCACACAGCAACTTTTAAAAAAGGCACCTAATGGCTAAATTAACGATAAAGAAAACTATCAGACCCCAAGCACTTACATACATGAACAAATATGAAGACAAACAACCGAGTAACTTGTGGCGAATTGCTCTCAAAAGACCGGCTGCCTTCTTCAGTAGCTAGCTACAGTTTAGTGAGGCTAGCTTTGGCTTAATTGAACTGGCGCGAGCTGAGCGCAACGGGGTACAACGGTCGGATTGATGGGGGCAACGGTTGGGGAGGGGGTGTCTCTGGCTGCACGGGATCACGTCCTAACGGCCTGAGCGATGTGCAGGGGTGGAGATTGGTGGTGAAGTGAGGGCTGATATGGGAGAGGAGTAATGTGTGTGTGGTGGGGGGTCATACCAGTGAAATGAAAGGCTCTAGGAGAACTTAATGCCCTCTGGGCGCTACCTGTTTATCCCATTTTTGATGACGAAAAGTCAAATGGGTTCTACGAAAAACCGGTCAAGCGAAAAATCGCATCGAAACGACCAGGACTAATATAATTGCTACAAACTTCGTTTGAGAGCAATTAAAAATTAATGTGTGCATAGAAACATTGCAGTGAATTGAAACATTGCGGTTGATTTGATTTTCTCAACTTCATTTGAAGATTAATGAAAACTATGAAAAAACTAATGAACGAATTGCAACCGGATAGAAATTTTAAGAACCTAACAGCTCAAATTTAATAAACTGTAAAGAAAAAAGAAAATGAAACGATACCAAACAAGCCAGGCATGAGTTTGCATCATAAGACAAAATACTAAAATTGTACGATAAACAATCGCTAACGGCTTCTTTGAGCATGAAGATCATGATCTTAAATGTTACAAAACCGCTAACATTTTGGACATATCGCTTATTTCTGCAATAATTCATTGTCTATAACCCTAAGAACCTCTAAATATAGACCATGCCAGTGTTGTGACACCAATTTATCATTTACTATCGCACTAAAGAACTAGAAAACCAAATTTACTCGGCGTTT
The DNA here is from genome assembly GCF_964194025.1 of Convolutriloba macropyga. Lineage (NCBI taxonomy): Eukaryota > Metazoa > Xenacoelomorpha > Acoela > Convolutidae > Convolutriloba > Convolutriloba macropyga. The sequence goes on along the minus strand of NW_027453764.1, from coordinate 26,840 downwards.
GAAGGATGGCTTAATGTCGCTACTAGTTCCAATGAACTGTTTCAAGTATTTCTCCGTTTGCTGTCAAATTCTGCGCATATAATTCTGAATAACGCTTTTCATGACTCTAAGAACAAACGGCCGTGAAGTCAAATCAACTCTTTACTGCTTGGTTGTTGATGTTATCAATTAAACAATAATTTGCATTGTCATTTATCAATCAAGATTAGTTTTTAATTATCTCAATAGCTCACTCTTACTTGGCACTATCATGTTTGCATTGAATTTCCTGTTGAGCGAAGAGTTACTGCTTGACTTGAGCTCTGCTGTAACCTCGCAGACGTTTGATTGCAACGGCATTTGAGCGTAACTAGTGCTGTTGTTACCATTCACTGTGTTTTGCACTTGCTGAAGTTGAGTCATAACAACCGCCGTCGGTTTATTACTACTAGTGGAATCTAAAATATAAACAACAATATCACTAACTATCACTACTACTAAACAGAGCAAAGTGCGTTTTATTATAACTAGCCGGTTGAAATCTAGGTCTGTGTTCCATTGATATTTAAAATAGGCTTGAATGCGTACAATTCGCACTGAATCGAACATTCTTCAATAACTAAGTCTGGCTCAAGTTGCTTTTCGGTGTTACTAGTCTTAACCAAATGTGGCATTTTTCACAGTTCATGTATTTTTCTACTTCAAAAGCAGTCTTAACATGCTTAATAATTCATGAATGGTATTAAAAAGAGTGATCGAAAGAGTGTGTGCAGTCTTGTTATTGTTCCAATACACCCCGGCGGCTAATAAAAGCCAAAATAACTCTGATTTAATCCCTCTTAGTCCAAAACCACTTGGTCGGACCAATTCAAACAAAAGGCAGACAATTTGAAAGGACAGAACAAATTAAAAGCAAAACCAATGTCAACAACATTGATTGATTTTAGTTCAACTACAAACAAAGTCTTTGTTTTAATCTCTTACGTTGATTTTGTGAGCTTTGTTGCAAATGGGACCTGCTATTTGCATCTGCGCAGCAAACCGAGGAAAGACTTGTACTTTTGTTAATTTTAGATCCACTCTGAATGGAAACAGGCTGTGAGGCTAATGAATGTTGAACGGCATGATTAACTGATCGCTCTTTTGCTCCACTTTCTTTGTAAGAAGATTTCCTTGATCCGTGCCGGTCAAACCCCCCAATGTTTGAGCTCAAAGTAGATCCCGTAACAGTACCGCAATTGCGCACTGTATGCGAACTGCTTTCGGTTGAAAGGGATTTTAGGCTTTCTGAACTACCTTGCGACTGACCAGGTTTATCGAACGTCAACTTAGCCGAACCATTGCTAGAATGTGTAGCGGTTGATGGTAATGTAGTTATGGTGTTGAACTCTGGTTTTCTGGGTGGTAAACGGGGTGCTATGTCTATACTTGGTCTAACAATGTCGGGAAATGAGCTTTCGGCTAGTGAATCCTCGAAGACTTTGCTCGGCAGGTCATCGTCGGAAATACTGCAATAAATATGATCTTGCACCGGAGTTGTTACCACATCCTGGTTATCCAATTCACTGTCTTCATCCGACGACAGTTGACTTTCTTCCTCTGCAATAGGGGTCATCAATCGTGAGTTCGCGAAGTTTGTCGGATCGTTGACCGGCAACGCCAGGTTATCTTTCTTAGCAGAAGTACTCGATTGACCTTGACCACCTTCTTCCTTGATTTCAACAGGTTGGTACAGGAAGTAATGATGATCTTCATCATTGAGCTCATCTGGTACTGGTTCGGGTATTGGCTCGGGAACTGGTATTGGAGGTTGTTTTTTCTGTTCTTGAACATAATTTTCGTTTGATCGTGTCTGTTGGTGTTGACGTCTCACGGGCTCTAAAATGCAGGACAAAAAATTAAATTACCGAATATAAAAACGAAAGATAATTGGAGGACGTTACTGATATTTTGAGGAAAGTGCATTAATAACAATTAACAATTTATTTATTTCACGGTTGTCCCTTAAACACGTAAGTCAAGAAATCTACAAATCAAATGATCCAAGTTCGCATGTTACCGAAATGACTTTACGAACAACTACAGAACATTAAACGTACTTGGTTGAGCCGAGATTTGGTTAGCATGAGAGGAATGAAGTCGGGGCTGCATGCATAGCACACATCTGATTCCTTGGAAGACGCACATAAAGCATCGCAAGTGACCACATGCATCTTGCACACATCTGTTCGTGGAATTGTCGTAGGGTTTCAGACAACAAGGACACTGCTCGCGCATCCTTTTTTGGTCGAAATATTGTTGACTCATTGTCAGGAAATAAATAATGTGAGTCGATTGCTCATAACTTCTAAAATGTAATGCACTGTCGTTTTAGTTATTCCAAATGCTGACCCCTTTCATTAGAAAGATTGCGTCTTTCCCAATATAGCCCCACCTATTATGGTATTTTTTCTTGTGATTGGGTGAGGGGGGCCATAGGTTATCTCACCACTAAGCGGTGGGGGGGGGCAACAATGGGAAAGACCCAAATGATTAATACACGCACCGTCCCGTTAACTATTTAAATCGGCAGCGGCAGATCATTTCTAACAAACATAGAAACACTGAGATTAGTCACCTGGTGGTTCTATTGATGTTCCGACCGCAGCACGCTATCGCTCTCAGGAGACAGAGCATGGAATTGGGCAACATCACAACATATTTTTTCATAATTGGGATCGTTTATGTTTGTGCTCACCCAGTACGTTCTGTGCCCCCGCCCCCACTTACAGAGCACGTGCCATTACATTGTAAATCATTATATAAAAAATACGGCATGTGCGTCTGGGTGTGCAAATAATATGCGTACACTAAGCTGGCGGGGTGCAAACGGAAAAGATCCCATAATTGTTGTTGAGGATTCCCAACAAGCTGAAGGGATCTCTCCCTATAAGCTCAATAGGCTCTAAGAGTTCCGGCACATTCGGCAGTCGCAGGCAAACAGCCACGTGCACAAATACATATAGTAGTATTAGTAGTAGTATAGGCTTCAGGGACTATTATACCCATTGATTCGCAACAAATGTTGAGTTTAATGAACTTCAGTTTAAGTTTTTAAGTTTTCCCACTGGGGTTGCATGAGTCGCAGTAGCAGCTTCTAGTCCAAATACCTGAGTCCGTTTCGCTGTATTTCTCAAACTATTTCCAGTTCAAAAAAGTGAGTTCTTTCTTGGATATTTCGTGCATAAGTTTTCCAACTGCTCTTGATATTGTATTAACAAGGAACGCGGTTCTGAATTTGTTTTCTTAAGGCGGGTCTTTGGGACAACCAACTCATTTCGGTCACCCTGTCGCGTGTTGGTCGCAGTTGGTTGAAAATCGCTGATATTGATATAGCTGCCTCTAGAAATTGATATGAGCAATATGATGTCGAGCATTTCAATTTACAGAGACAGTAGTGGCAGTAGAGTAGGGTTAAGGGCTAGGTCCACGGGTTTTCACCCTGTTGATGCAATCAGAATTTTCAGTCGGTTATTAGTTTGCTCAAGGGGTTACAGCTTCCGCATCTGCAAAGGACCCTCCACGTGCATTTATTGTCTGGTGTGAAGAATCTGTTAAAGAAATTCCAGTAAATTTTCAGTAGCCTGTGGCAAGGGTCTTAATTTTCTGAGTCGTTCTTTGTAGGCTGAAATGTGCATTTAGTAACCACTTCGTAGCGTTTCTCTGAACTTTTTCAATTATTCGTAAATTTGTCTCATTATAGTGAGACACAGAGGAACCGTAAAACGTTATTGGAACCACTCCGCTGGTATAAGCATTTTGTTGTTGTTGTTGTTGTTGGGGATTTACAGTTTTCACCGAGGGGATTTTCGTCCCAGTCGTCGTCTTAGAAAATTGTCCTATTATTTCTGCAGATCTGACAGTCACAGCATAGATGCCAGCTACAGATGTTATTTTGTCGTGACCGGACAGAATTTCGAAAAACTACGTCTGATTGAGTATAGAGAGCCATTAGCTTTCCTTCGTTTAGTCTCCCGCACTTTACAGAGCACCACTATGCAATGTTTGAATGAACAAGTTTAGCTTATTGCTGACTGATCTGTAGAAATAGCTTTATAGTCGTCCACATAGTCGTAAAACAGTTGTCCATCTACAATTTCAGGGATACCGTTTATGTAAATGATGAAAAATAAGGGACCCTATCGTTAAACGTACTATACTCTACTACAATCACGGGTTTTTCATATTTCGTTTTTTTTAGAGACTCAAGATACTTGTACACATCAGGCAAGGTTTTTGCGAGTGGCTGAAGATGGGGTTGGATTCGAACATTGTGACATATTTCGTCAAGAAGACTGGTAACAGTGTCTCTGATAGCATTGTTACAACAATCTGTATCCCGACATTTGGCGAAATGCAGGGCGCCTGACAATGGGAAACTGTTACCGCAGGGTACATTTTCTGTGTTCCAACCATATCTCAGACATAGACCATCCCTGAAGTCTTTGTTTAGATCGAAATGATATTTTGAAAAGGCAATTCAAGCAACCATTGTCAGAAGCTTATGTGAAAAATTTCTTCTGAGATTCAGAAGATTTCTCTAGAAAAATTTCCTTACGGGTTTTAAAATGATTTTTTCCCGACCCGTTTGTCTGTGATTTTGTTGTAGAAAAACTGCTCGACAGTTAAACATTCAAACTTTCCAAGCCAACGCAACGTTGCATTTTTTAGTACTGGAATTGCAGATAATGTTAACTTGAATCAACACATCTTCAAAGATCTCAATTACTTGCTGACCAAAGGAAACTTGAAGAAATTCTGCAGAATATGGAAGACTGTTGCGCAAACACTCAGTGCATATTTCCCTCCTCCATCTGAATAACCTGAATAGTCTAATAATCTTCCAGCCTGACGCACATCTTAGCGCACAGAGAAAAAGGCAAAGCTCTTCAAGGCAATGAGCTAAATACGTTCTTTCATTGTTGAGGATGACAACTAAATAATTACATTCAGAAACAGTTTCAATCAAGTCCCAAAAACTTTGATGCTTCTGAAAGTTCGGTGGCGATCCAGAGCAATCGAACGTGTAAAAAACAAAAGCTCAGAGAACAAAATCGCAGATTAACAGTTAATGGGTTAGTTTCTAGGACATACAAGATCCATATGGATTTATCTAATTGAGGAAACAAAGTCCCAAGTATGGATATCTTGTCAATCCTCCGAAGTGTCAGTTGATAATTAAGCCAGGAGGTGAGCGCCAAGCGTCAACTGTGTTTGCAGGCACAAATGTGGAAATCACGCAGGGCGCTCGAGTCCTGGGATCAGTTATCGGAAGCTCTGAGGCCAGTAAAAATTTCCTGAAAGATGCAGAAAATAAATACACAAAAAGTTTAGACAGACTTGGTCAATTTGCTCTCACCTCTCCCCAGAATGCCTATGCATGTTTGACGAAGGGGGTTCAACAGAAGTTGAGCTTCCTTTCGCGTACTACACCTTCCATGGACGGGGTTCTGGACAAGGTGGAGGAGCGGCTTGGCCGAGTCATACCGAACATCGTCGGCAAAGAAGTAATCCAAGAGGAAAGAGAACTTTTTTCTCTCCCTCTCAGAATGGGTGGGCTTAACATCGCCCTCCCACAAGATCTTCACAAAAATCTTGAGCAATCAGTTGAACTCTCAAGACCATTGGCGTCATTCAATAATATTCAACAATGTGAAGTAGAACAAACCAAGATCAGTCTCAGACAGAAAGCAGACAATCAACGTGAACTCATCTCGAAAAAATCCAGAATCGAAAACATTCTACCAGAAATGAAGTATACCATCCAGCTGGCCTCGGAGAAAGGAGCATCAAGCTGGCATAACGCGCTTCAGTTGTCAAAACATGGTTTTGACCTCACGAAGACTGAGTTCCGTGATGGAATAGCACTTCGCTACACCTGGGAAGCGAAGAACACGCCAGCCATATGCCCATGCGGGAAAGAATTCAGCCTCACCCATGCCCTCCATTGCGCCAAAAGCGGTTATACGCACCTACGACACAACGAAATTAGAGATGTGTTTGCAAACCTGATGGATGACGTTTGCCACGATGTACAGATAGAGCCAAAACTTCAGTCGCTCGATGGAGAAATTTTCTCGAGTAATTCCACCACCACTGATGATGACGCTCGACTGGACATCAAGGCAAACGGTCTGTGGGGCTCCCGCTTTAATCGCACTTTCTTCGATGTGAAGATTTTCAACCCTCATGCGAAGAGCTGCCCTAAGACCATAAAAGATGCATACAAATATCACGAGAGCATCAAGCGAAATAAGTACGAAGAGCGAATCCGCGAAACCGAACACAGCAGCTTCAATGCACTGGTTTGTTTTTGCTTGTTCGGGTGGTCCAGGTCCATCAGCATTGCGCGTTATGAAACAACTCGCAACCAAGATCAGCGAAAAACGCGGAGAGCCGTACGCCGACACTATAAGCTACATCCGAACGAAAATCAGCTTCGCACTTCTGAGGAGCTGTGTTCTCTGCTTGAGAGGATGTCGTGCCCTCAAGCCTCGTGTTCTCAGTGAGACTTCGATTAGCGCCGTCGTGGAGGAGGGAAGGCTGCACTGAGTGTTTGGCTGCTTATCTCTATTCATTTGCTTATTCCTTGATGATCCATTTTTATTTTAATCCTTCCATTCTAGTTCCCTATGTGTGCTATATATATATATATATATATATATATAGATATATATATATATATATATATATATATATATATATATATATATATATATATATATATATAGGTGCTTTCCTCTCCACTTGTTATTTATTTTTGTGACTGGGCCGTCTTTACACTGTCTGGAGGGGAACAACTTGGAGTGCAGCATCCGGCTACTAAGTGCTACTCATCATACCCTATTTTTCGACCTACGTCCATCAATGCCGGATGGTGTACACGGCCCTTTTTTTTTAATAAGTATGAAAAGAAGAAATTGAGGAAACAAATAAAACAGCGACTACAATTCTGTATTTCTAAAAGAAAACTGTTTGGCTCAAAGATTGAACTGTTATCAAATTAGGACTCTATAAATCATGGTTACCTATTATGCGTCTGTATGATCTCAATAGCAGTCCTGCTACCAAATCAAAACTGCAACTGCTTGAAAAATCAAAGAAAAATTCAAATAGTGTATGACACGATTCTGCTGAATATGGAAAACAATTGCGAAAACTCTTCCGCATTCAAAGCTACATAATATCTACAATATATACCCGTCGAACGACAAAATCTAACAAATTCATTAAATAGAGTTGATATCTTTAAATCCTTGCAATGCCTACTCTCAATGGAGAGGTTTTCGAGGCAAGGTACGAATGGTTTGCTTTATCGGAGCTAGCTGTCTGGATAACAAAGAATTCTCTAGCCTATCGGAACGACAAAATCTATCTGGACGACTCTATTGCATTAGAGGGCTCAGTTTCAAGTCTGCAAATTTGGAAACGAGGAGAGGAATTCAAAGATCTCAATTACTTGCTGAAAAAAACGAAATTGAAGAAATTCTGCTAAATATGGAAATTTGTTGCAAAAACTCCTCCCCACACAAAGACGGCAAAAGCGACTAAATATCTACAATATATACCCGTCCAACAACAAAATCTCAACAAACTTATTAAATAGATTTGACAGGTTTAAATCCTTGCAAACCCGACTCTCAATGGAGAGGTTTTAGAGGCAAGGTACGAATGGTTTGCTTTATCAGTGCTAGCTGTCTGGATAATATAAAGAATTCTCTGTCCTATCGGAACAACAAAATCTATCTGGACGACTCTATTGCTTTAGAGGGCTCAGTTTCAAGTCCGCAAATTTGGAGTTGAGGAAAGGAGAGGAATTCAAAGATCTCAACTATTTGATGACAAAAGAAAACTTGAAGAATTTCTGTTGAATATGGAAGACTGTTGCGCAAACACTAAGTGCAGACTTCCCTCCTCCATCTGAATAACCTGAATAGTCTAATAATCTTCCAGCCTGACGCAGATCTTAGCGCACAGAGAAAAAGGCAAAGCTCTTCATGAACAAAGCAATGAGCTAAATACGTTGTTTCATTGTTTCGGATGACAACTATATAATTACATTCAGAAACATTTTCCATCAAGTCCAAAAAACTTTGATGCTTCTGAAAGTTCGGTGGCGATCCAGAGAAATCGAACGTGTAAAAAACAAAAGCTCAGAGAACAAAAGCGCAGATTAACAGTTAATGGGTTAGTTTCTAGGACATACAAGATCCATATGGATATATCTAATTGAGGAAACAAATAAAACAGCGACTATAATTCTTTATTTCTAAAATAGAGTGTATGACACGATTCTGTTGAATATGGAAAACAATTGCGAAAACTCTTCCGCATTCAAAGACGGCAAAAGCAATTTAATATCTACAATATATAACCGTCGAACAACAAAATCTTAACAAATTCATTAAATCGAGTTGATATGTTTTAATCCTTGCAATGCCTACTCTCAAGGGAGAGGTTTTAGAGGCAAGGTACGAATGGTTTGCTTTATCAGAGTTATCTTTTTGGATAATATGAAAAATTCTCTATCCTATCGGAACAACAAAATCTATCTGGACGACTCTATTGCATTAGAGGGCTCAGTTTCAATTCGGCAGATTCAGAGTTGAGGAAAGGAGAGGAATTCAAAGATCTCAATTACTTGCTGACGAAAGGAAAATTGAAGAAATTCTGCTCAATATGGAAAATTTTTGCGAAAAGTCCTCCCCACTCAGAGATGGCAAAAGCAACTAAATATCTACAATATATACCCGCCCAACAAAAAAATCTTAACAAACTTACTTAATAGATTTGATATGTTAAAATCCTTGCGATCCTTACTCTCAATGGAGAAGTTTTGGATGCAAGCTATGAATGGTTTGCTTTTTTGGAGCTAGCTGTCTGGATAACATAAAAAAAATTTTATATCCTCTTGGAAAAACAAAATCTATCTGGACGACTCTATTGCATTAAAGGGCTCAGTTTCAAGTCCGCAAATTTGGAATCGAGGAGAGGAATTCAAAATTCAAAGATCTCAATTACTTGCTGAAAAAAAAAAGAAAATTGAAGAAATTCTGCTAAATATGGAAATCTGTTGCAAAAACTTTTCCTCGCACAAAGACGGCAAAAGCAACTAAATATCTACAATATATACCCGTCCAACAACAAAATCTCAACAAAGTTATTAAATAGGTTTGATAGGTTTAAATCCTTGCAAACCCGACTCTCAATGGAGAGGTTTTTGAGGCAAGGTACGAATGGTTTGCTTTATCGTAGCTAGCTGTCTGGATATCATAAAGAATTCTCTGTCCTATCGGAACAACAAAATCTATCTGGACGACTCTATTGCTTTAGAGGGCTCAGTTTCAAGTCCGCAAATTTGGAGTTGAGGAAAGGAGAGGAATTCAAAGATCTCAACTATTTGCTGACAAAAAAAACTTGAAGAGTTTCTGTTGAATTTGGAAGACTGTTGCGCAAACACTAAGTGCAGACTTCCCTACTCCGTCTGAATAACCCGAATAGTCTAATAATCTTCCAGCCTGACGCAGATCTTAGCGCACAGAGAAAAAGGCAAAGCTCTTCATGAACAAAGCAATGAGCTAACTACGTTGTTTCATTGTTTCGGATGACAACTATATAATTACATTCAGAAAACTTTTCCATCAAGTCCAAAAAACTTTGATGCTTCTGAAAGTTCGGTGGCGATCCAGAGAAATCGAACGCGTAAAAAACAAAAGCTCAGAGACCAAAAGCGCAGATTAACAGTTAATGGTTTAGTTTCTAGGACATACAAGATCCATATGGATATATCTAATTGAGGAAACAAATAAAACAGCGACTACAGCTCTATATTTCTAAAACAAAATTGTTTGGCTCAAAGTTTGGACTGTTATCAAATTAGGACTTTATAAATCATGGTTACCTTTTATGCGTCTGTATGATCTCAATAGCAGTCCTGCTACCAAATCAAAACTGCAACTGCTTGAAAAATCAAAGAAAAATTCAAATAGTGTGTATGACACGATTCTGCTGAATATGGAAAACAATTGCGAAAACTCTTCCGCATTCAAAGACGGCAAAAGCAATTTAATATCTACAATATATACCCGTCGAATAACAAAATCTTAACAAATTCATTAAATAGAGTTGATATGTTTAAATCCTTGCAATGCCTACTCTCAATGGAGAGGTTTTAGAGGCAAGGTACGAATGATTTGCTTTATCAGAGTTATCTCTTTGGATAACATGAAAAATACTCTATCCTATCGGAACAACAAAATCTATCTGGACGACTCTATTGCATTAGAGGGCTCAGTTTCAAGTCCGCAGATTCAGAGTTGAGGAAAGGAGAGGAATTCAAAGATCTCAATTACTTGCTGACAAAAAGAAAATTGAAGAAATTCTGCTCAATATGGAAATTTTTTGCGAAAAGTCCTCCCCACTCAGAGATGGCAAAAGCAACTAAATATCTACAATATATACCCGCCCAACCAAAAAGTCTTAACAAACTTACTTAACAGATTTGATATGTTTAAACCCTTGCGATCCTTACTCTCAATTGAGAGGTTTTAGATGCAAGCTACGAATGGTTTGCTTTATTGGAGCTAGCTGTCTGGATAACAAAAAAAATCTATATCCTATCGGAACGACAAAATCTGTCTGGACGACTCTATTGCATTAGAGGGCTCAGTTTCAAATCCGCAAATTCAGAGTTGAGGAAAGGAGAGGAATTCAAAGATCTCAATTACTTGCTGACAAAAGGAAAATTGAAGAAATTCTGCTCAATGTAGAAAACTTTTGCGAAAAGTCCTCCCAACTCAGAGATGGCAAAAGCAAATAAATATCTACAATATATACCCGCCCAACAAAAAAATCTTAACAAACTTACTTAATAGATTTGATATGTTTAAATTCTTGCGATCCTTACTCTCAATGGAGAGGTTTTAGATGCAAGCTACGATTGGTTTGCTTTATTGGAGCTAGCTGTCTGGATAACAAAAAAAATCTATATCCTATCGGAACGACAAAATCTGTCTGGACGACTCTATTGCATTAGAGGGCTCAGTTTCAAATCCGCAAATTCAGAGTTGAGGAAAGGAGAGGAATTCAAAGATCTCAATTACTTGCTGACAAAAAGAAAATTGAAGAAATTCTGCTCAATATGGAAATTTTTTGCGAAAAGTCCTCCCCACTCAGAGATGGCAAAAGCAACTAAATATCTACAATATATACCCGCCCAACCAAAAAGTCTTAACAAACTTACTTAACAGATTTGATATGTTTAAATCCTTGCGATCCTTACTCTCAATTGAGAGGTTTTAGATGCAAGCTACGAATGGTTTGCTTTATTGGAGCTAGCTGTCTGGATAACAAAAAAAATCTATATCCTATCGGAACGACAAAATCTGTCTGGACGACTCTATTGCATTAGAGGGCTCAGTTTCAAATCCGCAAATTCAGAGTTGAGGAAAGGAGAGGAATTCAAAGATCTCAATTACTTGCTGACAAAAGGAAAATTGAAGAAATTCTGCTCAATGTAGAAAACTTTTGCGAAAAGTCCTCCCAACTCAGAGATGGCAAAAGCAACTAAATATCTACAATATATACCCGCCCAACCAAAAAGTCTTAACAAACTTACTTAACAGATTTGATATGTTTAAATCCTTGCGATCCTTACTCTCAATTGAGAGGTTTTAGATGCAAGCTACGAATGGTTTGCTTTATTGGAGCTAGCTGTCTGGATAACAAAAAAAATCTATATCCTATCGGAACGACAAAATCTGTCTGGACGACTCTATTGCATTAGAGGGCTCAGTTTCAAATCCGCAAATTCAGAGTTGAGGAAAGGAGAGGAATTCAAAGATCTCAATTACTTGCTGACAAAAGGAAAATTGAAGAAATTCTGCTCAATGTAGAAAACTTTTGCGAAAAGTCCTCCCAACTCAGAGATGGCAAAAGCAACTAAATATCTACAATATATACCCGCCCAACAAAAAAATCTTAACAAACTTACTTAATAGATTTGATATGTTTAAATTCTTGCGATCCTTACTCTCAATGGAGAGGTTTTAGATGCAAGCTACGATTGGTTTGCTTTATTGGAGCTAGCTGTCTGGATAACAAAAAAAATCTATATCCTATCGGAACGACAAAATCTGTCTGGACGACTCTATTGCATTAGAGGGCTCAGTTTCAAATCCGCAAATTCAGAGTTGAGGAAAGGAGAGGAATTCAAAGATCTCAATTACTTGCTGACAAAAAGAAAATTGAAGAAATTCTGCTCAATATGGAAATTTTTTGCGAAAAGTCCTCCCAACTCAGAGATGGCAAAAGCAACTAAATATCTACAATATATACCCGCCCAACCAAAAAATCTTAACAAACTTACTTAACAGATTTGATATGTTTAAATCCTTGCGATCCTTACTCTCAATTGAGAGGTTTTAGATGCAAGCTACGAATGGTTTGCTTTATTGGAGCTAGCTGTCTGGATAACAAAAAAAATCTATATCCTATCGGAACGACAAAATCTGTCTGGACGACTCTATTGCATTAGAGGGCTCAGTTTCAAATCCGCAAATTCAGAGTTGAGGAAAGGAGAGGAATTCAAAGATCTCAATTACTTGCTGACAAAAGGAAAATTGAAGAAATTCTGCTCAATATAGAAAACTTTTGCGAAAAGTCCTCCCAACTCAGAGATGGCAAAAGCAACTAAATATCTACAATATATACCCGCCCAACCAAAAAATCTTAACAAACTTACTTAACAGATTTGATATGTTTAAATCCTTGCGATCCTTACTCTCAATTGAGAGGTTTTAGATGCAAGCTACGAATGGTTTGCTTTATTGGAGCTAGCTGTCTGGATAACAAAAAAATCTATATCCTATCGGAACGACAAAATCTGTCTGGACGACTCTATTGCATTAGAGGGCTCAGTTTCAAATCCGCAAATTCAGAGTTGAGGAAAGGAGAGGAATTCAAAGATCTCAATTACTTGCTGACAAAAGGAAAATTGAAGAAATTCTGCTCAATGTAGAAAACTTTTGCGAAAAGTCCTCCCAACTCAGAGATGGCAAAAGCAACTAAATATCTACAATATATACCCGCCCAACAAAAAAATCTTAACAAACTTACTTAATAGATTTGATATGTTTAAATTCTTGCGATTCTTATTCTCAATGGAGAGGTTTTAGATGCAAGCTACGATTGGTTTGCTTTATTGGAGCTAGCTGTCTGGATAACAAAAAAATCTATATCCTATCGGAACAACAAAATCTGTCTGGACGACCCTATTGCATTAGAGGGCTCAGTTTCAAGTCCGCAAATTTGGAACCGAGGAGAGGAATTCAAAGATCTCAATTACTTGCTGAAAAAAACAAAATTGAAGAAATTCTGCTAAATATGGAAATTTGTTGCAAAAACTTCTCCTCACACAAAGGCGGCAAAAACAACTAAATATCTACAATATATACCCGTCCAGCAGCAAAATCTCAACAAACTTATTAAATAGATTTGATAGGTTTAAATCCTTGCAAACCCGACTCTCAATGGAGAGGTTTTAGAGGCAAGGTACGAATGGTTTGCTTTATCGGAGCTAGCTGTCTGGATAACATAAAGAATTCTCTGTCCTATCGGAACAACAAAATCTATCTGGAAGACTCTATTGCATTAGAGGGCTCAGCTTCAAGTCCACAAATTTGGAGCTGAGGAGAGGAGAGGAATTCAAAGATCTCAATTACTTGCTGACAAAACGAAAAATGAAGACAGTGAACAGAATTGTTTTGTGGCACAAAATTGTAGGCAACTCTTTTAATGGTCACAATTCTAACAAAAATACTGCTTGTCACATTGACGAATTGAAAAAAATCGTGAACGGATTCGGTGACCGAATATCTTTTTTCAACGCTTGAAGATTACGCTAGAAGATACGCTGCCCCGAATTACTTCAAGCAGCTGAAGAACAAGAAGTATTGGGTTGTTGACGTGATAACTCTTCTCTCAAATCGTAAGCAAAAGTTTGTCGACACTGTAAGTGAGGTCCGAAGTGTTCACCCCCGCGTGAAACTAGAGCTTCACTTTTTTGATATTCTCTATTGTCATCGAAAACATCTCAAACAACTCATATTCCAAAAAAACAAACAAACAACACCAGCAGTTGTCAAAGAAAAGCAAAGAAGGAGAAAAGCCTGGGAATCAATCTTGGAGGTAAAGAGGAAATTCTTTGAAAAGAAGCACCTCCACAAAAACATCCAATAAATAATCTCGACAATAAAGGTTTGTTTATTAATAGTTATTCCTGATAACCTAACAAAGGCGCCGTTGGTAGACTTAGTCGTCTTGCTGGTGCAACGTTGAGTTATCTTAAGTAGCTATAGATAAACATATAACTATGACCAGATCGAAATTGCAATCGACAAGTGACACTGAGTTATGTTCCACTTGTAAAAAAGCGTTCGCCTCAAGTGACGCTTTCTTCAGTTGTTTCACTTGTGAAAAGAAGTTGCATTTGACTACAAATTGTACGTTGTTATCACAAGTAGCCATCGATGGTATAAGAGAATTAGGCAGTAATGCGGTTCTATTCTCTATAGAATGTGATCAAGCTAAAAAGGATATCAAGCTGAGGGAGTGTAGAAATCAGCTCAAAGAATTGAAAGCAGATAAAGTACAAAGTGTCAAATCAACCGGAAAAAAACTTCTGAAATAAAAAAACCGGTAAATGAGTTGAGAGAAAACATTAAGTTCAGAGACAAAACTCCGCCACCTGATGATCCTCCAAATGTGGAGCCAATTCCTGAAGGAATTAGAATTCGAGTTGTTCCCGAGTTTGATTCAGAAAATGCAAGACATTGTCATGAGCAGGACATAGAAGATTTTTTGAAGGTTCTCAATCACCTTGAAGTCAAAGCACAGGTTATCGGCTTGAAGAAGATTGGAACCTTCGGAAGCAAAAGAAGTCGAATAACAATATTAAAAGTTTCTAATGTCTGGGAAAAAACTCATTCTGTATTCAGTTGCCCAAATAAAAAGTTTTGAACGACAAGTGTTCATGAGCCGTGAATTGACTCCTTCTGAAGCTAGGCTCGAGCTTGAATCCTCGAAACGCCACAAGACACTGATTGATGAGTGAATTGATAGAAGAAACCTTCGAATAAAGGATTTCAAACTATACCAGAAAAAGATGATAGTTGGAAAGAAGTGAAGGCCCAGTCAACTGAGGCTTCGAACTGACTAGACTCTGAAACACATATTATAAAACGCATTCTGCTTCACAATGTGAGAATTTTTCTAGACAACAAGCGAAGGCTAAATTTTTTCAATGCGCTGAAGATATCCACTCAATATGACATAGTCTGTTTGACTGAGACCTGGTTGAGAAATGATATTCCAAACTCGTGTTTGTTCCTTGGCGATTACATCATCCATCGCCAAGATAGACCACTAAAGTAGCTCAGCCACTAACCATGGCGGTGTTTTGATTGCAGTCAAACCTGAGATCAGTCATGAGAGTTTAGAGCTGGAGATTTTAATTGAAGATGCTATTGTCTTGAAAAAAAACAGAAAAGTTGCGAAAAATTTGTGCTGTATAGCTTTCCAAAACCAAGTGTTTATCGTCTTAATCCAGATCAGTTAATTTGTTTGTTTATTCAACTTTTGCTGGTGGAATATAAAGCAGTGTTCAGAGTAGGCGACATCAATTTAAGTAGAACAAATTGGACACACAGCTATTCAATTGATCTATATGAGAAGTAAGTTTTAGACTTTCTACTGCAGAACAACATCACCCAACTGATAAACGAAGGCTCAAGGCAACTCGTTTTTGTGTTGACTAATTGTACTGATTGTGTTTATAACCTAAAGTTAGATGGCAATTTGAACCAGGTATTTAAGTGATCAAGTACCATATTCAATCAAGCTTACAATGTCAGCTGCACCGTCGAGCTATTACAGGAGCAGTGCAAAATGGTAAAATGAAAAGAGCGCCATTTTTCTGTTTATTTGCTTGACAAAAGAGATTGGAAGGCTTTGAAAGAAAGCTTTAACAAACATCCGTTTCAACCGTACTGTTTTAGTGATGTCAATAAAGTACTGGAACTTTGGTATGATTGGTCATTTAAGCTGATGAGCACAACTTTTCCAACGAAAACAAAACATCGCATGAAATTAGCTCCGAGGGTTTCAAACGAAAGTTCCAACTTGAGAAAAGTAAAGAACACTCTTGAGAAGACCTCCCATTAAACAGGATTGAAAGCAGAGTTTGAAAAATTTCAGAAGACTTGAAAATCAGCCTGGAAGAGGATAAACTCATCTTTGAAAAAGATCTGTTTCACAGTGGCTTTTTCTCTAATATCCGAAAATATCTGCGATCAGTAAAGAAAAACAATCCAGTTTACTTTCTCAAATGTTTTTTGAGAAAACACAAGCTTCCGACGGCTTGGCTACAGCACAACTGTTCAATATCTATTTCCAGTCTGTTTTCTCTAAAAGCACTTATAAGAGAAATATTAACAAAACGAACTTGCAACGACTGCACGAAATTCATTTTTCTGAGCTTGATATCACAAATGTACTTTAGCAACTAGACACCACGAGGGCTAAAGGTGCAGATGGATTAGGCAAAGTGTTTTTGAAGCAAATGGAAAATCGCCGAAAATTGTTTTCAACACTATTGTAAACAAATATGTGCTTCCAGCTGAAAATTGTTTTCAACTTTTTTGTAAACAAATAAGTTTGGAAAACAGCAGGAGTTAAGCAAGATATGTCCAACTATAGAGGATTTAGCCTTCTCTCTTGTACCTACATGGTCCTTGAAAAACCATTGTTCGAAAAATTTTATGCTGTTACAAAAGATGTCCTGTCTAACGATCAACTTGGACTCTGTCAAAATAGGTCTACAACAACCCAGATGATAATTTTTTTCAAAGAAATCCATTCCGGGTTGAACAGTGAAACTCTTTCTGCACTTTACTTAGGCTTCCAGAAGGCTTTCAATGAAGTGTGCCATGAGAAACTCTTGGAAAAACTTTATTACTGCGGTTTCTCTGGTGTTTTAAACGCTCTAATTGAAAGCTATCTGACTAATAGAAGAGAGAGACTCACAGTGGAAAGCTTGTTATCTGAAGAAGAGACTGTTAATAGTGGTGTCCCCCAAGGTTCCGTACTCGGTGCTCTCTTTTTAATCCTTTTTATAGACGATCTGTCAAATTGCCCTATGTCCAAATGTTTTGGCTATGCTAACGACCTTAAAGTTGTATCTGATAGCTCAGTAACGCTTCAAATCGGCGCGGCTAGGCTGTGGAAGTGGAGTAACAAGAGTTTGTTCAACTCAATATTTCCAAATGTCTCCTAATGGTGACGCCTCAGTTCGAATATGAGGCGCTGAAGTAGAAGAATATGGGACTCAGAAAGATAAAGGCCTCATAGTTCACAGTTCCTTACATAGAGTTCACAGGCCAAATAATGTTGCAGTAAAGCAACCAAAGCTTTCCTTTTGATCAAACGTAATATCTGTGACTCAGCAGACATTAATACTAGCTCGAATCTCTACAAGGGCTACCTTGTACCGATTTTGTCCTATGGAGAAATTTTGTGGAAATCTTCGAAAAACGACCTCAAAATTATTGAGAGTGAAAAAAACCTCGAAATGGATTCTAAGACACTGTCCCATGGGCTATAAGCAAAGACTCCGAAAAAAGAAGCTACTTCCTGTGTCACTCTATCATGAGCTACATGTTCTACTAACCTTCATTTCAATTGTCAACGACAAGTTATGGCTAGACTGGAAATCCAAAGTGAAAATTGTTAAAATTGATACGAGAAGGTCATCAGTACATTACAAGTACAAACAATTGAAAATTAAGAGGAACAAGAAAGATGGAGACTTTTGGTTGCAAGCCACGACTTTGGATAAGATTTTGGTTTGGATGTCGCCGAGCTTTGCAAATACAAGACGAAATTGTCAAAGGCGTATCTAAGAAATTTCAACCGCAGTTTCAACGAGATGGATATGTGTTCCTGGCCATTGACTTGCACCTGCGCTGATTGTAGAAACTTCAAAAACGAGAACTGAATGACTGATAAAATTGATTTGAAAACTAAAAAACTTCCCTTGGTTGTTCCCTTAATCTTGTTTTTACATTATTATAATTATTATTATTATTATTATTATTATTATTATTATTATTATTATTATTATTATTATTATTATTATTATTATTATTATTATTACTATCATTAATATTATTATTATCATTATTATTATTATTATTATTATTATTATTATTATTATTATTATTATTTTTATTATTATTATTGTGATCCCGCGCTGTATGTCGCTTTTGTTCTGCTCCGAAAGGAGAGTATTCTCTATCTGATACTTTAGTATCGGTAGGTAGATATGATCTATCTAATATAACTGTGGATTGTAGATGCTGATCACTTAGGATCTGTGTATGTGTATGTTCCAGTGTTGAAGGTCAACTTGTTATTTTGAAGAGAATTAAGTTCAAGAATTTATTCTGGCCACGAACCGACTGTATCTTTTCGGCGTTATTTTCGTCTGCACTTAACACAAGTGTGAAAGCGCGGTCTAGATTAGTTACCTGCTAAGTGACAGGCGATAAAGTGAACAACTAACAATAACTCGTAACACATATCTCCTATTAGAGATTTACATATGTACAAAGAATAATAGTTACATAGCATAAGAGTTTATAAATAAATATACTAGTACTTGTAGGCTTGGTTACGATCATTGAGTTTTAGGGGTTCCAGTTGGAGCCGGTATCTCACTTTCCCCCCTAGGGGAGAAATTCAATTTATTGAATTTCGTTGAGTGCTTTGATGTCGTCCTCATCAAGATCTGAGATGGTGTCTGGTGGGGGCGATGATGGGGGCGTCTTGTAGATTAAAGAGCTGGCTGGGCTCTTCTGTATCTCCGCTCGGGGAGGTCTCGATGGTTCACTCTTGTGTACCATATCTGGTTCTTTTGTTTGTGCGGATGTCATTTCTCCATTTGGAGCTTGTTCTGATTGAGGCGAGTGAATTTGGTCTGTTCCGTTCGGGGAGTTTGATGTGTCCAGGTAGATTACTATTGGTTCTGGACTGTTAGTAGACTCTATTTGTTCCTTCTCTTCTTTCTCTGCGTTGATCGTGTTGATCTTTTTGACAATTTTGTCTAGTTTCTTAGTTGATTTATTGAAATCTATATCTTGGTTGTCGTCCCTCATGGAGTTAGTGTCCAGTGATGTTGATGCGGTTAGCTGGGGACTTTGTGTTTTTGGGCTCAATTTGCTGGTCTCCATAAAGTCCATGGGGTCGTTACTAGTTATGATCTCGAATGGCGGGGTCCCGGGTATGTCGGTGTCGACATTGTATATCTGGATTGACGGTGGCTGAGGGGTTGGTGTGTTGAAGATTAAGAAGGACCTATTTGTGTCAGTGTCTGAATTTGACGAAGGGAGTCTCCGTGTGGAGGCTGCCATTGATTGTTTGAGTGCTGCCTGTTTAGCTTTTTCGTTAAAGCTATGGAGTGGCGTGCTCTGTTTGTTTTTTGGCTTGTTGTTTCCTTTTGGTTGTTGTTTCTCCCTTTGGTTCTTTGTTGCTAATTTGATTACTTTCTCCTTTGACCATTTTGTCTTCATTGGCTCTTTTTTGCAAGTCCTCTTTTTAGGTTTGTTGCTTGCTTCGAGGTCTGATCTTGTCTTTTTGGGGGCACTCGTTACTGGTCTATTTTGAATCCTTGATGGTCCTGGAATATCTTGAGAGTTGTTTGCTGCTGGGAGGTTGCTCATCGTTCCGCTCGTTTCGTTCTTTGCATTTTGTTTGGCTTCTTCTAAACAGAACTTTTTAATTTTTTCTTGGTTTCTTCTATATTCTCCTATTGTTTTACAAGCGACCATGTGGATTAGGCGTGGTTTTATTTCTTTTAATGGTTTTGTTTCTGTAGCTATTGCTATGTCATTTTTCCTTACTACTGTGTTCTTTCTTAGTGGAGTATCAATCGTTATTGTATGTGGTGTATAGTTTGTTATGGTTCCATCTTGTATAATGTTCCATTGAGGTGCTAGGGTATTTCTTGGTTCTTTCGTTTTTCTGGCAATTGATTTACGCGCTACGTTGCGTTTATTGTATATTATTTTCGTTGTCTTATCTCCTATGGAGAAGTGTAATTCTGAAGGGGTTATCTTACTTGGTGATTTGTAAATCAGTGGTTGATTTTCAGAGTCGTCTGAGTCCAGGGGTGTGGGGGACGTGCTTTGTGTGTTGTATTGGATGTCCAATTCATTTTCTGAGCTGCCGTCTCTTCTCCACAACTCTTCTTGGGTCAGAGCATCGTGGCGTAGCAATTTCTTGTCTAAACATTTATCTATGAGTTTTTTGTATGAGAGATTTTTGATGGATGGTTTGGTTAGCATATTGGATAGTTCCCTGTTTGGCTTTCTGCCCAAATGTGCCTCAAAAGGTGCGACTTTTGTTGTTTTGTTTGGTATGAGTCGTATGTTTTCAATTATGCTCGCTATTCTAGCGCTTAGGGTTTCGGAGCTCCACATGGGGTCTATATCTATGACTGCTAAGCGACGTTTTAATGTTTGGATTAGTCTCTCTACCATTCCCGTTCCCCTGTGATCTCCAGCTGGAGCTAGTATTAGCTTAATGTTTCTGTTTTTGCAGAATATTTCAAATTCTTTTGCCTTAAACGCTTGTGCTTGATCGCAACGGATTGACCGTGATATACCATGTATTTTGCAGTAGCGTTCGAGATAGTCTATTGCGGTTTCTGTGTCGCAATTGTGGAAAAGTTCAGCGTTAGGGTATCGTGAGAGACGATCTACTGTTACTAAGATATAGTTATTCTGTGTAGTATTTTTATATGGTATGGGGCCGGCGAAATCCATTTGGATTTCCTGGTTTGGTTCTACTAGACTCGGTAAATGACCTAAATTTGTTTTGGGTATTAGTGCTTTAAGGTTTTTACCTTTGTCTATACATTGTCTGCACGCTTTTGCTTTTGAGACAATTTCCGAGTGTATATGTGGCCACCAGATCAGTTTTGCGAGTGCGAACATTCCCGCTTGGCCAGGGTGGTTGTGGTGAATTGTATCCAGTACGAGCTGTTTTAGACGCGTAGGTATTACTAATCAGTTGTCGTAAAGTAAGCAATTTGTCGGGGTAACGGAGAGGTCCCTTCTAATTCTGTAGTAGAGTGGATTTACTTTTTTGAGATCTTCCCAATTTTCTGTTTTTACATAATCCATGATAATTTTTAGCTCTTTCTGTGACGCCTCTGATAGTAGTTCTTCATTAAATACTTTAGTCAAGTTTAGTCGACATAGTGGGGTTGTTAAGTCATTATATGCGGTAAAGAGTTCCGAATGTTTGGTTGGGTCTATTGGGTCTAAGCCCTTTCCCTTGTTTGTAGTATACTCTGTCTGGGTACTTGAACTTTTGAATGTTTTACTAGTAGCGGGGTTCTCCATTTGGGGAGGCTTTTTTATTTGGGGATTTTGCTTATTGGGGGCTCTGTATCTTTTGTGTATGGGGAGTTTTGTCGCGTTGTAATGGCTACTAATTGTGAATATTTTGTTGATGTTATTTTGTTTGGATGTAACGAATTAAGATATGTTGAATGAGAGTGTAACTTGTTTTCAATCGAATTAAGGCAAAAAGCGTTTGGAGCTGTGTTGTTATTCTGTTTTGAGCTAGTTACGTCATTCTTGACTTGTTTTATGTCTGCGTTTTGATTGGTTGCTTTAATTGCTCCATTTGGAGTTAGTGTATTGCGAATGAGAGTAAACTTTAGTTCGTCTATGACGTTTATTACAAAGTTTTTGTCTTCTTCCGAGGGTGGTATTGGATCTCCGGAAGGGTTTCTACTTAGATAATCGGCGAAACCCATATTTTTGCCTGGAATGTGTTCAACTGAAAAGTGAAAAGGTAGTAGTCTATCTACCCATCTTGTTAATCTACTTTGGTATGTTTTGTTTCCCCTATTTTCTTTGAGTGCTGTAAGTAACGCTTGATGATCCGTTTGGAGTATGAATTCTGATCCATATAGATAATATTTGAAATGCTCCATTGACCATACTACCGCTAGTAGTTCTAGTTCGTTGGTACTATATCGTGATTCAAAGTTATTTAGGAAACGGCTGGCAAATGCTATTGTTTCCCAGGTGCTGCCGTATTTTTGTTCCAAGCAGGCTCCGAGGCCTTTTTTACTCGCGTCGCAGCGTAACCTGGTTTGTTTTGTCGTATCGAAATGTCTATTTTCTGTTATCTGTTTTATTTTGTCCTTGATTTGATTGAACGCTTTGGTATGTTGTTCTTTCCAATCTAGTTTGTTTTGTGCTTTTGTGTTAGCTTTGGATAGTAGAGGGCGTAGAGGCTCTGATATTTCTGCTAGCTTAGGAATAAATTTTATAAGGTGATGTATACAACCCATGAATGAGCGGAGTTGTTTTAAGGTTTTCGGATTATCCAGATTCGTTATGGCGTCACATTTTTGTTTTGTTGGAGTTACTCCATTTGGAGTAATTGTGAAGCCGAGCCATATGATTTGCTCTTTGGCAAATTCACATTTTTGTAGGTTAATGGCTAGGTTTTCTTCGTTTAATCTGTAGAGTATTTTGTCTAATTCTTTTTCGTGTTCAGTTTGTGTTCCTTTTGTTATTATTAGGATATCGTCTAGGTACGCAAACTTGGAGTTTATATCGTGTATTGTTTTATCTATTGTTTTCTGGAATGTTGCTGGCATATCTGTCAGCCCGTAAAATCCGTTAATAAATCTATATGTGCCGGTAGCTTTTCCTCCTAGAATATTAAAGTTACAGTGTTTCTTGATGTTATCGTCTAATGGTATTTGGCTGTAAGCGTATTTTAAGTCAATTTTCGAAAAGAAATATTTTCCTTGTTTGTTTTTTTGTTCGGAAATGTACACTGCTACCGAATCCATTAGGTGGTCGATGCTTTGCATCTGATATTTGTTTTTGTGTATGGCATCATTCAATTTTTTGGAGTCTAGAGCTATTTTGACTGATTTGTCTTTTTTGACTGTTATTACTACTGGGCTTATGAATAGTTCGTCTGAGCATTTTTCTAGTTTAATGATTTGTTTGTCGTCAATTAATTTTTTAACCTCGTTTTCGACTTTTTCGAGGAGGTGTAGCGGGACTCGTCTACCTTTGTGTTGTGAAGGAGTGTATGTCGATTTAAAGATTGATTTCGCAATGTGGTTTTTTGAACGACCTAGGCGAGTACATAGATGTGGGTATTTTTGAAATACCCATTTTATTACATTTTTCTCCATTTGGAGATTTGATATAAAGTTAATGGGCTTACCAGTGTTTTTTGAAGCGTTGAGTGTTATTCCCAGTTTTGATAGAAGGTCTCTGCCCATGATGTTGTTTGTTTTGTTCTTCACGATGAGGACTTTGCAGCTCTTTGCTGTCCATGATCCTGACTGTATGTCTATGATGAGCACTCCTTCAATTTCAATATTGTTGTTGTTGAAGCATTTGTATATTGTGTTTTCTGTAAACTTTTCTATTCGAATGTTTTGGATCTCCTTTTGGGGTTTTTGTGCGATCTCTTGATTTATGAATGATCGGGGCGAGCCAGTGTCTGCTGGCCACTGTAGTTTATGTGACTGGGTTTTTGTTTCTACCCAGAACTCTCCGTTGGATTCTTTGTTGATGAAATTGTTTTTCTGTGGGGAGAACTGTGTTGGGCGTATGATGTTTATATTTTGCCAGTCCTCGTGAAGTTCTTTTATATATAGGGCTGCTTCCGCGTCTACGCTTTCTTCTAGTTCCTCGCTTTCTGTTTCTTCTTGATTTATATTTCTTATTCTTCTTGTTTGTGGTTGTTTGTAGTTTTGTGTTGAGCTGGACTGTGGTATGTTTTGTGGTCGTCGTTCTGGCATTTTTGCTGTACATAATGATGTGTAGTGTCCTGGCTTTTTGCATATTTTGCATGTTGTTGATTTGGCGGGGCATGTCTGTAGGTGTGCTAGGGAGAATGCTCCTCCGCATTTCCAGCATGGAATTTGTTTTTGTTGAGAGTTTTGATTGTGTGTTCTTTGTCTATTTGTGCGGACATAGGAGACTGTGTTCCAGTTTGTATTGTTCGATCTTAGAATTTCTTGTTGGTTTGCTAGTCCCTTTCTCTATTCACGACATAGTTTAGTGCTTGTTGGGGACTTCTTGTTTCTGATAGGAGTTCCATTTGGATGTTTGAACTTCTCATATTCGAAATGAATATGTCTTTTATCAAGTCTTCTTCGAGGTGTTCGAATTTGCAGTGTGCTCCTTGTTCTCGAAGGCGGCTGTAAAAGGTCTCGAAG